>NW_028270151.1:101621053-101777620 GCF_037043375.1 Chiloscyllium plagiosum | reverse complement strand
CTATCTCTGTAACATCTGTTGCCATGCTTTCGTCTCTCTGTAACATCTGCAAACATGCTTTACTATCTCTGACCATCTCCGGCCTTGCTTTCCTATCTCTGCACCATCTCTAGCCTTGCATTCATCTCTCTGCAACATCTCCAGGCTTGCTTTCCACTCTCTGTAACATGTCCAGCATTGCTTTCCTATCCCTTTAACATCTCCAGCCTTGCTTTCCACACTCTGTAACATCTCCAGCCTTGCTTTTCTCTCTCTGTGACATCTGCAAACTTGCTTTGCTATCTCTGTAATATCTCCGGCCTTGCTTTGCTATCTGTGTAACATCTCCAGCCTTGAATTCCTATCTCAGTAACATCTTCGGCCTTCCATTCCCATCTCTGAAACATCTCCGGCTTGCTTTCCAATCTCTGTAACATGTCCAGCATTGCTTTCCTGTCCCTGTAACATCTCCAGCCTTGCTTTCCACTCTCTGTAACATCTCCAGCCTTGCTATTCTCTCTCTGTGACATCTGCAAACTTGCTTTGCTATCTCTGTAACATCTCCAGCCTTGCTTTCATATCTCTGTAACATCTCCAGCCTTGCATTCCTATCTCTGTAACATCTGCAAACTTGCTTTGCTATCTCTGTAACATCTCCAGCCTTGCTTTCCACTCTCTGAAACTTCTCCAGCATTGCTTTCCTATCTCTGTAACATCTCCAGTCTTGCTTTCCACTCTTTGCAACATCTCCAGCCTTGCTTTCCTCTCTCTGTAACATCTCCAGACTTGCTTTCATATCTCTGTAACATCTCCAGCCTTGCTTTCATATCTCTGTAACATCTCCACCCTTGCATTCCTATCTCATTAATATCTTCGGCCTTGCATTCCTATCTCTGTAACATCTCCAGCTTTGCGTTCCTCTCTCTGTAACATCTCCAGCCATGTTTTGCTGTCTCTGGAACATCTCCGGCCTTGCATTCCTATCTCATTAACATCTTCGGTCCTGCATTCCTACCTCTTTAACATCTCCAGCCTTGCTTTCCACTCTCTGAAACATCTGCAAACTTGCTTTCCTATCTCTGTAACATCTCCGGCCATGCTTTCCACTCTCGGAAACATCTCCAGCCTTGCTTTGCACTCTCTGAAACAACTGCAAACATGCTTTCCTATCTCTGTAACATCTGTTGCCATGCTTTCCTCTCTCTGTAACATCTGCAAACATGCTTTACTATCTCTGTACCATATCCGGCCTTGCTTTCCTATCTCTGCACCATCTCTAGCCTTGCATTCATCTCTCTGCAACATCTCCAGCCTTGCTTTCCAATCTCTGTAACATGTCCAGCATTGCTTTCCTATCCCTGTAACATCTCCAGCCTTGCTTTCCACTCTCTGTAACATCTCCAGCCTTGCTTTTCTCTCTCTGTGACATCTGCAAACTTGCTTTGCTATCTCTGTAACATCTCCGGCCTTGCTTTGCTATCTGTGTAACATCTCCAGCCTTGCATACCTATCGCAGTAACATCTTCGGCCTTCCATTCCTAACTCTGAAACATCTCCGGCTTGCTTTCCAATCTCTGTAACATGTCCAGCATTGCTTTCCTATCACTGTAACATCTCCAGCCTTGCTTTCCACTCTCTGTAACATCTCCAGCCTTGCTTTTCTCTCTCTGTGACATCTGCAACCTTGCTTTGCTATCTCTGTAACATCTCCGGCCTTGCTTTGCTATCTCTGTAACATCTCCAGCCTTGCTTTCATATCTCTGTAACATCTCCGGCCTTGCACTCCGGCATTGCTATCTCTGTAACATCTGCAAACTTGCTTTGCTATCTCTGTAACATCTCCAGCCTTGCTTTCCACTCTCTGAAACTTCTCCAGCATTGCTTTCATATCTCTGTAACATGTCCGGCCTTGCATTCCTATCTCTGTAACATCTCCAGCCTTGCTTTCCACTCTCTGAAACATCTCCAGCCATGCTTTCCCCTCTCTGTAACCTCTGCAAACTTGCTTTCATATCTCTGTAACATCTCCGGCCATGCTTTCCACTCTCTGAAACATCTCTATCCTTGCTTTGCTCTCTCTGTATCATCTGCAAACTTGCTTTACTATCTCTGTAACATCTTCGGCCTTGCTTTCCACTCTCTGTAACATCTCCAGACTTGCTTTCATATCTCTGTAACATCTCCAGCCTTGCTTTCATGTCTCTGTAACATCTCCACCCTTGCATTCCTATCTCATTAACATCTTCGGCCTTGCATTCCTATCTCTGTAACATCTCCGGCTTGCTTTCCAATCTCTGTAACATGTCCAGCATTGCTTTCCTATCCCTGTAACATCTCCAGCCTTGATTTTATCTCTCTGTAACATCTGCAATCTTGCTTTGCTATCTCTGTAACATCTCCAGCCTTGCTTTCCACTCTCTATAACATCTCCAGCCTTGCTTTTATCTCTCTGTAACATCTGCCAACTTGCTTTGCTATCTCTGTAACATCTGCAGCCGTGCTTTCCACTCTCTGAAATTTCTCCAGCATTGCTTTCATATCTCTGTAACATGTCCGGCCTTGCTTTCCTATCTCTGTAACATCTCCAGCCGTGTTTTCCACTCTCTGAAACATCTCCAGCCTTGCTTTCCCCTCTCTGTAACATCTGCAAACTTGCTTTCATATCTCTGTAACATCTCCGGCCATGCTTTCCATTCTCTGAAACATCTCCAGCCTTGCTTTCCACTCTCTGCAACATCTCCAGCCTTGCTTTCCTCTCTCTGTAACATCCCCAGACTTGCTTTCATATCTCTGTAACATCTCCAGCCTTGCTTTCATGTCTCTGTAACATCTCCAGCCTTGCTATCATATCTCATTAACATCTCCGTCCTGGCATTCCTATCTCTGTAACATCTCCGGATTGCTTTCCAATCTCTGTAATATGTCCAGCATTGCTTTCCTAAACCAGAAACATCTCCAGCATTGCTTTCCACTCTCTGTAACATCTCCAGCCTTGCTTTCATATCTCTGTAACATGTCCGGCCTTGCATTCTTATCTCTGTAACATCTCCAGCCTTGCTTTCCACTCTCTGAAACATCTCCAGCCTTGCTTTCATATCTCTGTAACATCTCCAGCCTTGCTTTCCCCTCTCTGTAACATCTGCAAATTTGCTTTCATATCTCTGTAACATCTCCGGCCATGCTTTCCACTCTCTGAAACATCTCCAGCCTTGCTTTCCACTCTCTGTAACATCTGCAAACATGCTTTACTATCTCTGTAACATCTCCGGCCTTGCTTTCCACTCTCTGTAACATCTCCAGCCTTGTTTTCCACTCTCTGTAACATCTCCAGCTTTTCGTTCGTCTCTCTGTAACATCTCCAGCCTTGCTTTCCACTCTCTGAAACATCTCTAGCCTTGCTTTGCTCTCTCTGTAACATCTGCAAACTTGCTTTACTATCTCTGTAACATCTCCAGCCTTGCTTGCCTCTCTCTCTTTAACATCTCCAGCCTTGCTTTCCTCTCTCGGTAACAGCTGCAAACTTGCTTTCCTATCTCTGTAACATCTCCAGCCTTGCTTACCTATGTCTGTAACATCTCTAGACCTGCTTTCCTCTCTCTGTAACATCTCCAGCCTTGCTTTCCTCTCTCTGTAACATCTCCAGCCTTGCTTTCCTCTCTGTGTAACAGCTGCAGACTTGCTTTCCTATCTCTGTAACATCTCCAGCCTTGCTTTAGACTCTCTGAAACATCTCCAGCCTTGCTTTCCTATCTCTGTTGTATCATTGGACTTGCTTTCCTCTCCCAGTAACATCACCAGCCTTGTTTGCCTCGCTCTGTAACATCTCCAGACTTGCTTTCCTCTCTCTGTAACATTTCCAGCCTTGCTTTCCTACCTCTGTAACATCTCCAGCCTTACTTTCCTATCTCTGTAACCTCTCCAACCTTGCTTTCCTCTCTCTCTGTAAATCTCCTACTTTGCCTTCCCATCTCATTAACATCTCCAGCCTGGCATTCCTACCTCTTTTTTCTATCCAGACTTGCTTTCCTTATCTCTGTAACATCTACTGACTTATTTCCTCTCTCTGTAACTTCTCCAGCGTGCTTTCCAATCTCTGTACAATCTGCAACCTTGCTTTCCACTCTCTATAACAACTCCAGCCTTGCATTCCTGTCTGTGTAGCATCTAAAGCCTTGCTTTCCTCCCTCTGTAAAATCTCCAGCCTTGCATTCCTATCTCTGTAACCTCTCCAGACATGCTTTCCTCTATCTGTAACATCTCCTGCCTTGCTTTCCTATCTCTGGGACATCTCTAACCTTGCAGTCCTTTCCCTATAACATTTCCAGTATTGCTTTCCACTCTCTGAAATATCTCCAGCCTTGCTTTCCTATCTCATTAACATCTCAAGTCTTGCAATCCAAACTCTTTAACATCTCCAGCCTTGCATTCCTATCTCTGAAACATCTCCTGACTTGCTTTCCTGTCTCAGAAATATCTCCAGCCTTGCTATTTACTCTCTGTAACTTGTCCAGCCTTGCTTTCCTCACTCTCCTGAACATCTCCAGACCTATTTTCCGATCTGTGTGATATCTTCAGCCTTGCTTTCCTATCTCTGTAACATCTGCAAACTTGCTTTCCTATATCTGTAACATCTCCGGCCTTGCATTCCTATCCCTGTACCATCTCTTGCCTTGCATTCATCTCTCTGTTACATCTCCAGCTTTGCGTTCCTCTCTCTGTAACATCTCCAGCCATGCTTTCCACTCTCTGTAACATCTCCAGCTTTGCGTTCCTCTCTCTGTAACATATCCAGCCTTGCTTTGCTCTCTCTGTAACATCTGCAAACTTGCTTTACTATCTCTGTAACCTCTCCGGCCTTGCTTTCCTCTCTCTGTAACAACTCCAGCCATGCTTTCCTCTCTCTGTCACAGCTGCAAACTTGCTTTCCTCTCTCTGTAACATCTCCAGCATTGCTTTCATATCTCTGTAACATCTCCAGCCTAGCATTCCTATCTCTGTAACATCTCCAGCCTTGCTTTCCACACTCTGAAACGTCTCCAGCCTTGCTTTCATATCTCTGTAACATCTCCAGCCTTGCTTTCCCCTCTCTGAAACATATGCAAGCTTGCTTTTCTATCTCTGTTACATCTCCGGCCATGCTTTCCACTCTCTGAAACATCTCCAGCCTTGCTTTCCGCTCTCTGTAACATCTGCAAACATGCTTTCCTATCTCTGTAACATCTGTTGCCTTGCTTTCCTCTCTCTGTAACATCTGCAAACATGCTTTACTATCTCTGTAACATCCCCGGCCTTGCTTTCCTATCTCTGTACCATCTCTAGCCTTGCATTCATCTCTCTGTAACATCTCCAGCTTTGCGTTCCTCTCTCTGTAACATCTCCAGCCTTGCTTTCCATTCTCTGAAACATCTCTGGCCTTGCTTTGCTCTTTCTGTAACATCTGCAAACTTGCTTTACTATCTCTGTAACATCTCCAGCCTTGCTTTCCACTCTCTGTAACATCTCCAGTCTTGCTTTCCACTCTCTGCAACATCTCCAGCCTTGCTTTCATCTCTCTGTAACATCTCCAGACTTGCTTTCATATCTCTGTAACGTCTCCACCCTTGCTTTCATATCTCTGTAACATCTACGGCCTTGCATTCCTATCTCATTAACATCTTCGGCCTTGCATTCCTATCTCTGTAACATCTCCGGCTTGCTTTCCAATCTCTGTAACATGTCCAGCATTGCTTTCCTAACCCTGTAACTTCTCCAGCCTTGCTTTCCACTCTCTGTAACATCTCCAGCCTTGCTTGGCTATCTCTGTAACATTTCAGGCATTGCTTTCATATCTCTGTAACATCTCCGACCTTGCATTCCTATCTCTGTAACATCTCCAGCCCTGCTTTCCACTCTCTGAAACATCTCCAGCCTTGCTTTCATATCTCTGTCACACCTCCAGCCTTGCTCTCCCCTCTCTGTAACATTTGAAACTTGCTTTCCTATCTCTGTAACATCTCCGGCCATGCTTTCCACTCTCTGAAACATCTCTAGCATTGGTTTGCTCTCTCTGTATCATCTGCAAACTTGCTTTACTATCTCTGTAACATCTCCGGCCTTGCTTTCCACTCTCTGTAACATCTCCAGTCTTGCTTACCACTCTCTTCAACATCTCCAGCCTTTCCTTCCTCTCTCTGTAACATCTCCAGACTTGCTTTCATATCTCTGTAACATCTCCAGCCTTGCTTTCATATCTCTGTAACATCTTCGGCCTTGCAATCCTATCTCATTAACATATTCGGCCTTGCTTTCCACTCTCTGAAACATCTCCGGCCATGCTTTCCCCTCTCTGTAACCTCTGCAAACTTGCTTTCATATCTCTGTAACATCTCCGGCCATGCTTTCCACTCTCTGAAACATCTCTAGCCTTGCTTTGCTCTCTCTGTATCATCTGCAAACTTGCTTTACTATCTCTGTAACATCTTCGGCCTTGCTTTCCACTCTCTGTAACATCTCCAGACTTGCTTTCATATCTCTGTAACATCTCCAGCCTTGCTTTCATGTCTCTGTAACATCTCCACCCTTGCATTCCTATCTCATTAACATCTTCGGCCTTGCATTCCTATCTCTGTAACATCTCCGGCTTGCTTTCCAATCTCTGTAACATGTCCAGCATTGCTTTCCTATCCCTGTAACATCTCCAGCCTTGATTTTATCTCTCTGTAACATCTGCAATCTTGCTTTGCTATCTCTGTAACATCTCCAGCCTTGCTTTCCACTCTCTATAACATCTCCAGCCTTGCTTTTATCTCTCTGTAACATCTGCCAACTTGCTTTGCTATCTCTGTAACATCTGCAGCCGTGCTTTCCACTCTCTGAAACTTCTCCAGCATTGCTTTCATATCTCTGTAACATGGCCGGCCTTGCTTTCCTATCTCTGTAACATCTCCAGCCGTGTTTTCCACTCTCTGAAACATCTCCAGCCTTGCTTTCCCCTCTCTGTAACATCTGCAAACTTGCTTTCATATCTCTGTAACATCTCCGGCCATGCTTTCCATTCTCTGAAACATCTCCAGCCTTGCTTTCCACTCTCTGCAACATCTCCAGCCTTGCTTTCCTCTCTCTGTAACATCCCCAGACTTGCTTTCATATCTCTGTAACATCTCCAGCCTTGCTTTCATGTCTCTGTAACATCTCCAGCCTTGCTATCATATCTCATTAACATCTCCGTCCTGGCATTCCTATCTCTGTAACATCTCCGGATTGCTTTCCAATCTCTGTAATATGTCCAGCATTGCTTTCCTAAACCAGAAACATCTCCAGCATTGCTTTCCACTCTCTGTAACATCTCCAGCCTTGCTTTCATATCTCTGTAACATGTCCGGCCTTGCATTCTTATCTCTGTAACATCTCCAGCCTTGCTTTCCACTCTCTGAAACATCTCCAGCCTTGCTTTCATATCTCTGTAACATCTCCAGCCTTGCTTTCCCCTCTCTGTAACATCTGCAAATTTGCTTTCATATCTCTGTAACATCTCCGGCCATGCTTTCCACTCTCTGAAACATCTCCAGCCTTGCTTTCCACTCTCTGTAACATCTGCAAACATGCTTTACTATCTCTGTAACATCTCCGGCCTTGCTTTCCACTCTCTGTAACATCTCCAGCCTTGTTTTCCACTCTCTGTAACATCTCCAGCTTTTCGTTCGTCTCTCTGTAACATCTCCAGCCTTGCTTTCCACTCTCTGAAACATCTCTAGCCTTGCTTTGCTCTCTCTGTAACATCTGCAAACTTGCTTTACTATCTCTGTAACATCTCCAGCCTTGCTTGCCTCTCTCTCTTTAACATCTCCAGCCTTGCTTTCCTCTCTCGGTAACAGCTGCAAACTTGCTTTCCTATCTCTGTAACATCTCCAGCCTTGCTTACCTATGTCTGTAACATCTCTAGACCTGCTTTCCTCTCTCTGTAACATCTCCAGCCTTGCTTTCCTCTCTCTGTAACATCTCCAGCCTTGCTTTCCTCTCTGTGTAACAGCTGCAGACTTGCTTTCCTATCTCTGTAACATCTCCAGCCTTGCTTTAGACTCTCTGAAACATCTCCAGCCTTGCTTTCCTATCTCTGTTGTATCATTGGACTTGCTTTCCTCTCCCAGTAACATCACCAGCCTTGTTTGCCTCGCTCTGTAACATCTCCAGACTTGCTTTCCTCTCTCTGTAACATTTCCAGCCTTGCTTTCCTACCTCTGTAACATCTCCAGCCTTACTTTCCTATCTCTGTAACCTCTCCAACCTTGCTTTCCTCTCTCTCTGTAAATCTCCTACTTTGCCTTCCCATCTCAAAAACATCTCCAGCCTGGCATTCCTACCTCTTTTTTCTATCCAGACTTGCTTTCCTTATCTCTGTAACATCTACTGACTTATTTCCTCTCTCTGTAACTTCTCCAGCGTGCTTTCCAATCTCTGTACAATCTGCAACCTTGCTTTCCACTCTCTATAACAACTCCAGCCTTGCATTCCTGTCTGTGTAGCATCTAAAGCCTTGCTTTCCTCCCTCTGTAAAATCTCCAGCCTTGCATTCCTATCTCTGTAACCTCTCCAGACATGCTTTCCTCTATCTGTAACATCTCCTGCCTTGCTTTCCTATCTCTGGGACATCTCTAACCTTGCAGTCCTTTCCCTATAACATTTCCAGTATTGCTTTCCACTCTCTGAAATATCTCCAGCCTTGCTTTCCTCACTCTCCTGAACATCTCCAGACCTATTTTCCGATCTGTGTGATATCTTCAGCCTTGCTTTCCTATCTCTGTAACATCTGCAAACTTGCTTTCCTATATCTGTAATATCTCCGGCCTTGCATTCCTATCTCTGTACCATCTCTTGCCTTGCATTCATCTCTCTGTTACATCTCCAGCTTTGCGTTCCTCTCTCTGTAACATCTCCAGCCATGCTTTCCACTCTCTGTAACATCTCCAGCTTTGCGTTCCTCTCTCTGTAACATCTCCAGCCTTGCTTTGCTCTCTCTGTAACATCTGCAAACTTGCTTTACTATCTCTGTAACCTCTCCGGCCTTGCTTTCCTCTCTCTGTAACAACTCCAGCCATGCTTTCCTCTCTCTGTCACAGCTGCAAACTTGCTCTCCTCTCTCTGTAACATCTCCAGCATTGCTTTCATATCTCTGTAACATCTCCAGCCTAGCATTCCTATCTCTGTAACATCTCCAGCCTTGCTTTCCACACTCTGAAACGTCTCCAGCCTTGCTTTCATATCTCTGTAACATCTCCAGCCTTGCTTTCCCCTCTCTGAAACATATGCAAGCTTGCTTTCCTATCTCTGTAACATCTCCGGCCATGCTTTCCACTCTCTGAAACATCTCCAGCCTTGCTTTCCGCTCTCTGTAACATCTGCAAACATGCTTTCCTATCTCTGTAACATCTGTTGCCTTGCTTTCCTCTCTTTGTAACATCTGCAAACATGCTTTACTATCTCTGTAACATCCCCGGCCTTGCTTTCCTATCTCTGTACCATCTCTAGCCTTGCATTCATCTCTCTGTAACATCTCCAGCTTTGCGTTCCTCTCTCTGTAACATCTCCAGCCTTGCTTTCCATTCTCTGAAACATCTCTGGCCTTGCTTTGCTCTCTCTGTAACATCTGCAAACTTGCTTTACTATCTCTGTAACATCTCCAGCCTTGCTTTCCACTCTCTGTAACATCTCCAGTCTTGCTTTCCACTCTCTGCAACATCTCCAGCCTTGCTTTCATCTCTCTGTAACATCTCCAGACTTGCTTTCATATCTCTGTAACGTCTCCACCCTTGCTTTCATATCTCTGTAACATCTACGGCCTTGCATTCCTATCTCATTAACATCTTCGGCCTTGCATTCCTATCTCTGTAACATCTCCGGCTTGCTTTCCAATCTCTGTAACATGTCCAGCATTGCTTTCCTAACCCTGTAACTTCTCCAGCCTTGCTTTCCACTCTCTGTAACATCTCCAGCCTTGCTTGGCTATCTCTGTAACATTTCAGGCATTGCTTTCATATCTCTGTAACATCTCCGACCTTGCATTCCTATCTCTGTAACATCTCCAGCCCTGCTTTCCACTCTCTGAAACATCTCCAGCCTTGCTTTCATATCTCTGTCACACCTCCAGCCTTGCTCTCCCCTCTCTGTAACATTTGAAACTTGCTTTCCTATCTCTGTAACATCTCCGGCCATGCTTTCCAATCTCTGAAACATCTCTAGCATTGGTTTGCTCTCTCTGTATCATCTGCAAACTTGCTTTACTATCTCTGTAACATCTCCGGCCTTGCTTTCCACTCTCTGTAACATCTCCAGTCTTGCTTACCACTCTCTTCAACATCTCCAGCCTTTCCTTCCTCTCTCTGTAACATCTCCAGACTTGCTTTCATATCTCTGTAACATCTCCAGCCTTGCTTTCATATCTCTGTAACATCTTCGGCCTTGCAATCCTATCTCATTAACATATTCGGCCTTGCATTCCTATCTCTGTAACATCTCCGGCTTGCTTTCATATCTCTGTAACATCTCCAGCTTTGCGTTCCTCTCTCTGTAACATCTCCAGCCTTGCTTTCCATTCTCTGAAATATCTCTGGCCTTGCTTTGCTCTCTCTGTAACATCTGCAAACTTGCTTTGCTATCTCTGTAACATCTCCAGCCTTGCTTTGCTAACTCTGTAACATCTCCAGCATTGCTTTCATATCTCTGTAACATCTCCAGCCTAGCATTCCTATCTCTGTAACATCTCCAGCCTTGCTTTCCACACTCTGAAACGTCTCCAGCCTTGCTTTCATATCTCTGTAACATCTCCAGCCTTGCATTCCTATCTCTGTAACATCTCCAGCCCTGCTTTCCACTCTCTGAAACATCTCCAGCCTTGCTTTCATATCTCTGTCACACCTCCAGCCTTGCTTTCCCCTCTCTGTAACATTTGAAACTTGCTTTCCTATCTCTGTAACATCTCCGGCCATGCTTTCCACTCTCTGAAACATCTCTAGCATTGCTTTGCTCTCTCTGTATCATCTGCAAACTTGCTTTACTATCTCTGTAACATCTCCGGCCTTGCTTTCCACTCTCTGTAACATCTCCAGTCTTGCTTACCACTCTCTTCAACATCTCCAGCCTTTCCTTCCTCTCTCTGTAACATCTCCAGACTTGCTTTCATATCTCTGTAACATCTCCAGCCTTGCTTTCATATCTCTGTAACATCTCCAGCCTTGCTTTCCATTCTCTGAAATATCTCTGGCCTTGCTTTGCTCTCTCTGTAACATCTGCAAACTTGCTTTGCTATCTCTGTAACATCTCCAGCCTTGCTTTGCTAACTCTGTAACATCTCCAGCATTGCTTTCATATCTCTGTAACATCTCCAGCCTAGCATTCCTATCTCTGTAACATCTCCAGCCTTGCTTTCCACACTCTGAAACGTCTCCAGCCTTGCTTTCATATCTCTGTAACATCTCCAGCCTTGCATTCCTATGTCTGTAACATCTCCAGCCCTGCTTTCCACTCTCTGAAACATCTCCAGCCTTGCTTTCATATCTCTGTCACACCTCCAGCCTTGCTCTCCCCTCTCTGTAACATTTGAAACTTGCTTTCCTATCTCTGTAACATCTCCGGCCATGCTTTCCACTCTCTGAAACATCTCTAGCATTGCTTTGCTCTCTCTGTATCATCTGCAAACTTGCTTTACTATCTCTGTAACATCTCCGGCCTTGCTTTCCACTCTCTGTAACATCTCCAGTCTTGCTTACCACTCTCTTCAACATCTCCAGCCTTTCCTTCCTCTCTCTGTAACATCTCCAGACTTGCTTTCATATCTCTGTAACATCTCCAGCCTTGCTTTCATATCTCTGTAACATCTCCAGCCTTGCTTTCCATTCTCTGAAATATCTCTGGCCTTGCTTTGCTCTCTCTGTAACATCTGCAAACTTGCTTTCCCCTCTCTGTAACATCTCCAGCCTTGCTTTGCTAACTCTGTAACATCTCCAGCATTGCTTTCATATCTCTGTAACATCTCCAGCCTAGCATTCCTATCTCTGTAACATCTCCAGCCTTGCTTTCCACACTCTGAAACGTCTCCAGCCTTGCTTTCATATCTCTGTAACATCTCCAGCCTTGCTTTCCCCTCTCTGAAACATATGCAAGCTTGCTTTCCTATCTCTGTAACATCTCCGGCCATGCTTTCCACTCTCTGAAACATCTCCAGCCTTGCTTTCCGCTCTCTGTAACATCTGCAAACATGCTTTCCTATCTCTGTAACATCTGTTGCCTTGCTTTCCTCTCTCTGTAACATCTGCAAACATGCTTTACTATCTCTGTAACATCCCCGGCCTTGCTTTCCTATCTCTGTACCATCTCTAGCCTTGCATTCATCTCTCTGTAACATCTCCAGCTTTGCGTTCCTCTCTCTGTAACATCTCCAGCCTTGCTTTCCATTCTCTGAAACATCTCTGGCCTTGCTTTGCTCTCTCTGTAACATCTGCAAACTTGCTTTACTATCTCTGTAACATCTCCAGCCTTGCTTTCCACTCTCTGTAACATCTCCAGTCTTGCTTTCCACTCTCTGCAACATCTCCAGCCTTGCTTTCATCTCTCTGTAACATCTCCAGACTTGCTTTCATATCTCTGTAACGTCTCCACCCTTGCTTTCATATCTCTGTAACATCTACGGCCTTGCATTCCTATCTCATTAACATCTTCGGCCTTGCATTCCTATCTCTGTAACATCTCCGGCTTGCTTTCCAATCTCTGTAACATGTCCAGCATTGCTTTCCTAACCCTGTAACTTCTCCAGCCTTGCTTTCCACTCTCTGTAACATCTCCAGCCTTGCTTGGCTATCTCTGTAACATTTCAGGCATTGCTTTCATATCTCTGTAACATCTCCGACCTTGCATTCCTATCTCTGTAACATCTCCAGCCCTGCTTTCCACTCTCTGAAACATCTCCTGCCTTGCTTTCATATCTCTGTCACACCTCCAGCCTTGCTCTCCCCTCTCTGTAACATTTGAAACTTGCTTTCCTATCTCTGTAACATATCCGGCCATGCTTTCCACTCTCTGAAACATCTCTAGCATTGCTTTGCTCTCTCTGTATCATCTGCAAACTTGCTTTACTATCTCTGTAACATCTCCGGCCTTGCTTTCCACTCTCTGTAACATCTCCAGTCTTGCTTACCACTCTCTTCAACATCTCCAGCCTTTCCTTCCTCTCTCTGTAACATCTACAGACTTGCTTTCATATCTCTGTAACATCTCCAGCCTTGCTTTCATATCTCTGTAACATCTTCGGCCTTGCAATCCTATCTCATTAACATATTCGGCCTTGCATTCCTATCTCTGTAACATCTCCGGCTTGCTTTCATATCTCTGTAACATCTCCGGCCTTGCATTCCCATCTCATTAACATCTTCGGCCTTGCATTCCTATCTCTGTAACATCTCCAGCCTTGCTTTCCACTCTCTGTAACATCTCCAGCCTTGCTTTTATCTCTCTGTAACATCTGCAAACTTGCTTTGCTAACTCTGTAACATCTCCAGCCTTGCTTTGCGATTTCTGTAACATCTCCAGCATTGCTTTCATATCTCTGTAACATCTCCGGCCTTGCATTCGTATCTCTGTAACATCTCCAGCCATGCTTTTCACTCTCTGTAACATCTCCAGCCTTGATTTCATATCTCTGTAACATCTCCAGCCTTGCTTTCCCCTCTCTGAAACATCTGAAAGTTGCTTTCCCCTCTCTGTAACATCTCCGGCCATGCTTTCCACTCTCCGAAACATCTCCAGCCTTGCTTTGCACTCTCTGTAACATCTGCAAACATGCTTTCCTATCTCTGTACCATCTGTTGCCTTCCTTTCCTCTCGCTGTAATATGTGGAAACATGCTTTACTGTCTCTGTAACATCCCCGGCCTTGCTTTCCTATCTCTGTACCATCTCTAGCCTTGCATTAATCTCTCTGTAACATCTCCAGCTTTGCGTTCCTCTCTCTGGAACATCTCCAGCCTTGCTTTCCACTCTCTGTAACATCTCCAGCTTTGCGTTCCTCTCTCTGTAACATCTCCAGCCTTGCTTTCCATTCTCCGAAACATCTCTAGCCTTGCTTTGCTCTCTCTGTAACATCTGCAAACTTGCTTTACTATCTCTGTAACATCTCCGGCCATGCTTTCCACTCTCTGAAACATCTCCAGCCTTGCTTTCCACTCTCTGAAACATCTCCAGCCTTGCTTTCATATCTCTGTAACATCTCCAGCCTTGCTTTCCCCTCTCTGTAACATCTGCAAACTTGCTTTCATATATCTGTGACATCTCCGGCCATGTTTTCCATTCTCTGAAACATCTCCAGCCTTGCTTTCCACTCTCTGTAATATCTGCAAACATGCTTTCCAATCACTGTAACATCTGTTGCCTTGCTTTCCTCTCTCTGTAACATCTGCAAACATGCTTTACTATCTCTGTAACATCACCGGCCTTGCTTTCCTATCTCTGTACCATCACTAGCCTTGCATTCATCTCTCTGTAACATCTCCAGCCTTGCTTTCCACTCCCTGTAACATCTCCAGCTTTGCGTTCCTCTCTCTGTAACATCTCCAGCCATGCTTTCCATTCTCTGAAACATCTCTAGCCTTGCTTTGCTCTCTCTGTAACATCTGCAAACGTGCTTTCATATCTCTGTAACTTCTGCGGCCTTGCATTCCTATCTCATTAACATCTCCGGCCTTGCATTCCTATCGCTGTTACATTCTCCGGCTTGCTTTCCAATCTCTGTAATATGTCCAGCCTTGCTTTCCTATCCCTGTAACATCTCCAGCCTTGCTTTCATATCTCTGTAACATCTCCGGCCTTGCATTCTTATCACTGTAACATCTCCAGCCTTGCTTTCCACTCTCTGAAACATCTCCAGCCTTGCTTTCATATCTCTGTAACATCTCCAGCCTTGCTTTCCCCTCTCTGTAACATCTGCAAACTTGCTTTCATATCTCTGTAACATCTCCGGCTATGCTTTCCATTCTCTGTAACATCTGCAAACATGCTTTCCTATCTCTGTAACATCTGTTGCCTTGCATTCCTCTCTGTAACTTCTGCAAACATGCTTTACTATCTCTGTAACATCCCCGGCCTTACTTTCCTATCTCTGTCGAATCTCGAGCCTTGCATTCATCTCTCTGTAACATCTCCAGCTTTGCGTTCCTCTCCCTGTAACATTTCCAGCCTTGCTTTCCACTCTGTAACATCTCCAGCTTTGAGTTCCTCTCTCTGTAACATCTCCGGCCATGCTTTCCATTCTCTGAAACATCTCCAGCCTTGCTTTCCACTCTCTGAAACATCTCCAGCCTTGCTTTCCACTCTCTGTATCATCTGCAAACATGTTTTCCTGTCACTGTAACATCTGTTGCCTTGCTTTCCTCTCTCTGTAACATCTGCAAACATGCTTTACTGTCTCTGTAACATCACCGGCCTTGCATTCATCTCTCTGTAACATCTCCAGCATTGCGTTCATCTCTCTGTAACATCTCCAGCTTTGCGTTCCTCTCTCTGTAACATCTCCAGCCTTGCTTTCCATTCTCTGAAACATCTCTGGCCTTGCTTTGCTCTCTCTGTAACATCTGCAAACTTGCTTTACTATCTCTGTAACATCTCCAGCCTTGCTTTCCACTCTCTGTAACATCTCCAGTCTTGCTTTCCACTCTCTGCAACATCTCCAGCCTTGCTTTCATCTCTCTGTAACATCTCCAGACTTGCTTTCATATCTCTGTAACGTCTCCACCCTTGCTTTCATATCTCTGTAACATCTACGGCCTTGCATTCCTATCTCATTAACATCTTCGGCCTTGCATTCCTATCTCTGTAACATCTCCGGCTTGCTTTCCAATCTCTGTAACATGTCCAGCATTGCTTTCCTAACCCTGTAACTTCTCCAGCCTTGCTTTCCACTCTCTGAAACATCTCCAGCCTTGCTTTCATATCTCTGTCACACCTCCAGCCTTGCTCTCCCCTCTCTGTAACATTTGAAACTTGCTTTCCTATCTCTGTAACATCTCCGGCCATGCTTTCCACTCTCTGAAACATCTCTAGCATTGCTTTGCTCTCTCTGTATCATCTGCAAACTTGCTTTACTATCTCTGTAACATCTCCGGCCTTGCTTTCCACTCTCTGTAACATCTCCAGTCTTGCTTACCACTCTCTTCAACATCTCCAGCCTTTCCTTCCTCTCTCTGTAACATCTCCAGACTTGCTTTCATATCTCTGTAACATCTCCAGCCTTGCTTTCATATCTCTGTAACATCTTCGGCCTTGCAATCCTATCTCATTAACATATTCGGCCTTGCATTCCTATCTCTGTAACATCTCCGGCTTGCTTTCATATCTCTGTAACATCTCCGGCCTTGCATTCCCATCTCATTAACATCTTCGGCCTTGCATTACTATCTCTGTAACATCTCCAGCCTTGCTTTCCACTCTCTGTAACATCTCCAGCCTTGCTTTTATCTCTCTGTAACATCTGCAAACTTGCTTTGCTAACTCTGTAACATCTCCAGCCTTGCTTTGCGATTTGTGTAACATCTCCAGCATTGCTTTCATATCTCTGTAACATCTCCGGCCTTGCATTCCTATCTCTGTAACATCTCCAGCCATGCTTTTCACTCTCTGTAACATCTCCAGCCTTGATTTCATATCTCTGTAACATCTCCAGCCTTGCTTTCCCCTCTCTGAAACATCTGAAAGTTGCTTTCCCCTCTCTGTAACATCTCCGGCCATGCTTTCCACTCTCCGAAACATCTCCAGCCTTGCTTTGCACTCTCTGTAACATCTGCAAACATGCTTTCCTATCTCTGTACCATCTGTTGCCTTCCTTTCCTCTCGCTGTAATATGTGCAAACATGCTTTACTGTCTCTGTAACATTCCGGCCTTGCTTTCCTATCTCTGTACCATCTCTAGCCTTGCATTAATCTCTCTGTAACATCTCCAGCTTTGCGTTCCTCTCTCTGGAACATCTCCAGGCTTGATTTCCACTCTCTGTAACATCTCCAGCTTTGCGTTCCTCTCTCTGTAACATCTCCAGCCTTGCTTTCCATTCTCCGAAACATCTCTAGCCTTGCTTTGCTCTCTCTGTAACATCTGCAAACTTGCTTTACTATCTCTGTAACATCTCCGGCCATGCTTTCCACTCTCTGAAACATCTCCAGCCTTGCTTCCCACTCTCTGAAACATCTCCAGCCTTGCTTTCATATCTCTGTAACATCTCCAGCCTTGCTTTCCCCTCTCTGTAACATCTGCAAACTTGCTTTCATATCTCTGTGACATCTCCGGCCATGCTTTCCATTCTCTGAAACATCTCCAGCCTTGCTTTCCACTCTCTGTAACATCTGCAAACATGCTTTCCAATCACTGTAACATCTGTTGCCTTGCTTTCCTCTCTCTGTAACATCTTCAAACATGCTTTACTATCTCTGTAACATCACCGGCCTTGCTTTCCTATCTCTGTACCATCACTAGCCTTGCATTCATCTCTCTGTAACATCTCCAGCCTTGCTTTCCACTCCCTGTAACATCTCCAGCTTTGCGTTCCTCTCTCTGTAACATCTCCAGCCATGCTTTCCATTCTCTGAAACATCTCTAGCCTTGCTTTGCTCTCTCTGTAACATCTGCAAACGTGCTTTCATATCTCTGTAACTTCTCCGGCCTTGCATTCCTATCTCATTAACATCTCCGGCCTTGCATTCCTATCGCTGTTACATTCTCCGGCTTGCTTTCCAATCTCTGTAATATGTCCAGCATTGCTTTCATATCTCTGTATCATCTCCGGCCTTGCTTTCATATCTCTGTAACATCTCCGGCCTTGCATTCTTATCACTGTAACATCTCCAGCCTTACTTTCCAATCTCTGAAACATCTCCAGCCTTGCTTTCATATCTCTGTAACATCTCCAGCCTTGCTTTCCCCTCTCTGTAACATCTGCAAACTTGCTTTCATATCTCTGTAACATCTCCGGCTATGCTTTCCATTCTCTGTAACATCTGCAAACATGCTTTCCTATCTCTGTAACATCTGTTGCCTTGCATTCCTCTCTGTAACTTCTGCAAACATGCTTTACTATCTCTGTAACATCCCCGGCCTTGCTTTCCTATCTCTGTCGAATCTCTAGCCTTGCATTCATCTCTCTGTAACATCTCCAGCTTTGCGTTCCTCTCCCTGTAACATTTCCAGCCTTGCTTTCCACTCTGTAACATCTCCAGCTTTGAGTTCCTCTCTCTGTAACATCTCCGGCCATGCTTTCCATTCTCTGAAACATCTCCAGCCTTGCTTTCCACTCTCTGAAACATCTCCAGCCTTGCTTTCCACTCTCTGTATCATCTGCAAACATGTTTTCCTGTCACTGTAACATCTGTTGCCTTGCTTTCCTCTCTCTGTAACATCTGCAAACATGCTTTACTATCTCTGAAACATCTCCAGCCTTGCTTTCCACTCTCTGTAACATCTCCAGCTTTGCGTTCCTCTCTCTGTAGCATCTCCAGCCTTGCTTTCCATTCTCTGAAACATCTCTAGCCTTGCGTAGATCAATGATACGAAAGTCGGAGGAGTTGTTGACAGTGAGGAAGGATGTGGCAGGTTACAGCAGGATATAGAGAAGCTGCGGAGCTGGGCAGAAAGGTGGCAAATGGAATTCAATGTAGCTAAGTGTGAGGTGATTCACTTTGGGAAGAATAACAAAAAGATGGGGTACTGGGCTAATGGTCGGATACTTGGTAGTGTGGATGAGCAGAGGGATCTTGGTGTCCATGTACACAGATCTCTGAAAGTTGCCACCCAGGTAAGTAGTGCGGTGAGGAAGGCATATGGCGTACTGGCTTTTATTGGTAGAGGAATTGAGTTCCGGAGTCCTGAGGTCATGATGCAGTTGTATAAGACTCTGGTGCGGCCGCATCTGGAATATTGTGTGCAGTTTTGGTCGCCATACTATAGGAAGGATGTGGAGGCACTGGAACGGGTGCAGAGGAGGTTTACCAGGATGTTGCCTGGTATGGAAGGAAGATCGTATGAGGAAAGACTGAGACACTTGGGGCTGTTTTCATTAGAGAAAAGAAGGTTTAGGGGTGACTTGATTGAGGTGTACAAGATGATTAGGGGGTTAGATAGGGTTGACTGTGTGAACCTTTTCCCGCGTATGGAGTCGGGTATTACAAGGGTGCATAGCTTTAAATTAAGGGGGGGGGGTAGATATAGGCCTGAAGTTAGGGGTAGGTTCTTCACTCAGCGAGTCGTAAGTTCATGGAATGCCCTGCCAGTAGCAGTGGTGGACTCTCCCTATTTATGGGCATTTAAGCGGGCATTGGATAGGTATATGGAGGATAGTGGGTTAGTATAGGTTAGGTGGGCTTGGATCGGCGCAACATCGAGGGCCAAAGGGCCTGTACTGCGCTGTATTCATCTATGTTCTATGTTCTATGTTGCTTTGCTCTCTCTGTAACATCTGCAAACTTGCTTTCATAACTCTGTAACATCTCCGGCCTTGCATTCCTATCTCATTAACATCTCCGGCATTGCATTCCTATCTCTGTTACATCTCCGGCTTGCTTTCCAATCCCTGTAATATGTCCAGCATTGCTTTCCTATCCCTGTAACATCACCGGCCTTGCTTTCCAATCTCTGTAACATCTCCAGCCTTGCTTTCATATCTCTGTAACATCTCCGGCCTTGCATTCTTATCACTGTAACATCTCCAGCATTGCTTTCCCCTCTCTGTAACATCTTCAAACTTGTTCTCATATCTCTGTAACATCTCCGGCCATGCTTTCCACTCTCTGTAACATCTGCAAACATGCTTTCCTATCTCTTTAACATCTTTTGCCTTGCATTCCTCTCTCTGTAACTTCTGCAAACATGCTTTACTATCTCTGTCACATCCCCGGCCTTGCTTTCCTATCTCTATACCATCTCTAGCCTTGCATTCATCTCTCTGTAACATCTCCAGCCTTGCATTCATCTCTCTGTAACATTTCCAGCCTTGCTTTCCATTCTCTGAAACATCTCTAGCCTTGCTTTGCTCTCTCTGTAACATCTGCAAACGTGCTTTCATATCTCTGTAACTTCTCCGGCCTTGCATTCCTATCTCATTAACATCTCCGGCCTTGCATTCCTATCGCTGTTACATTCTCCGGCTTGCTTTCCAATCTCTGTAATATGTCCAGCATTGCTTTCATATCTCTGTAACATCTCCGGCCTTGCTTTCATATCTCTGTAACATCTCCGGCCTTGCATTCTTATCACTGTAACATCTCCAGCCTTACTTTCCAATCTCTGAAACATCTCCAGCCTTGCTTTCATATCTCTGTAACATCTCCAGCCTTGCTTTCCCCTCTCTGTAACATCTGCAAACTTGCTTTCATATCTCTGTAACATCTCCGGCTATGCTTTCCATTCTCTGTAACATCTGCAAACATGCTTTCCTATCTCTGTAACATCTGTTGCCTTGCATTCCTCTCTGTAACTTCTGCAAACATGCTTTACTATCTCTGTAACATCCCCGGCCTTGCTTTCCTATCTCTGTCGAATCTCTAGCCTTGCATTCATCTCTCTGTAACATCTCCAGCTTTGCGTTCCTCTCCCTGTAACATTTCCAGCCTTGCTTTCCACTCTGTAACATCTCCAGCTTTGAGTTCCCCTCTCTGTAACATCTCCGGCCATGCTTTCCATTCTCTGAAACATCTCGAGCCTTGCTTTCCACTCTCTGAAACATCTCCAGCCTTGCTTTCCACTCTCTGTAACATCTGCAAACATGCTTTCCAATCACTGTAACATCTGTTGCCTTGCTTTCCTCTCTCTGTAACATCTTCAAACATGCTTTACTATCTCTGTAACATCACCGGCCTTGCTTTCCTATCTCTGTACCATCACTAGCCTTGCATTCATCTCTCTGTAACATCTCCAGCCTTGCTTTCCACTCCCTGTAACATCTCCAGCTTTGCGTTCCTCTCTCTGTAACATCTCCAGCCATGCTTTCCATTCTCTGAAACATCTCTAGCCTTGCTTTGCTCTCTCTGTAACATCTGCAAACGTGCTTTCATATCTCTGTAACTTCTCCGACCTTGCATTCCTATCTCATTAACATCTCCGGCCTTGCATTCCTATCGCTGTTACATTCTCCGGCTTGCTTTCCAATCTCTGTAATATGTCCAGCATTGCTTTCATATCTCTGTAACATCTCCGGCCTTGCTTTCATATCTCTGTAACATCTCCGGCCTTGCATTCTTATCACTGTAACATCTCCAGCCTTACTTTCCAATCTCTGAAACATCTCCAGCCTTGCTTTCATATCTCTGTAACATCTCCAGCCTTGCTTTCCCCTCTCTGTAACATCTGCAAACTTGCTTTCATATCTCTGTAACATCTCCGGCTATGCTTTCCATTCTCTGTAACATCTGCAAACATGCTTTCCTATCTCTGTAACATCTGTTGCCTTGCATTCCTCTCTGTAACTTCTGCAAACATGCTTTACTATCTCTGTAACATCCCCGGCCTTGCTTTCCTATCTCTGTCGAATCTCTAGCCTTGCATTCATCTCTCTGTAACATCTCCAGCTTTGCGTTCCTCTCCCTGTAACA
Organism: Chiloscyllium plagiosum; assembly: GCF_037043375.1. Taxonomy (NCBI): domain Eukaryota; kingdom Metazoa; phylum Chordata; class Chondrichthyes; order Orectolobiformes; family Hemiscylliidae; genus Chiloscyllium; species Chiloscyllium plagiosum. Next base: position 101,756,051 of record NW_028270151.1, on the reverse strand, counting down.
TTTCCAGCCTTGCTTTCCACTCTGTAACATCTCCAGCTTTGAGTTCCTCTCTCTGTAACATCTCCGGCCATGCTTTCCATTCTCTGAAACATCTCCAGCCTTGCTTTCCACTCTCTGAAACATCTCCAGCCTTGCTTTCCACTCTCTGTATCATCTGCAAACATGTTTTCCTGTCACTGTAACATCTGTTGCCTTGCTTTCCTCTCTCTGTAACATCTGCAAACATGCTTTACTATCTCTGAAACATCTCCAGCCTTGCTTTCCACTCTCTGTAACATCTCCAGCTTTGCGTTCCTCTCTCTGTAGCATCTTCAGCCTTGCTTTCCATTCTCTGAAACATCTCTAGCCTTGCGTAGATCAATGATACGAAAGTCGGAGGAGTTGTTGACAGTGAGGAAGGATGTGGCAGGTTACAGCAGGATATAGAGAAGCTGCGGAGCTGGGCAGAAAGGTGGCAAATGGAATTCAATGTAGCTAAGTGTGAGGTGATTCACTTTGGGAAGAATAACAAAAAGATGGGGTACTGGGCTAATGGTCGGATACTTGGTAGTGTGGATGAGCAGAGGGATCTTGGTGTCCATGTACACAGATCTCTGAAAGTTGCCACCCAGGTAAGTAGTGCGGTGAGGAAGGCATATGGCGTACTGGCTTTTATTGGTAGAGGAATTGAGTTCCGGAGTCCTGAGGTCATGATGCAGTTGTATAAGACTCTGGTGCGGCCGCATCTGGAATATTGTGTGCAGTTTTGGTCGCCATACTATAGGAAGGATGTGGAGGCACTGGAACGGGTGCAGAGGAGGTTTACCAGGATGTTGCCTGGTATGGAAGGAAGATCGTATGAGGAAAGACTGAGACACTTGGGGCTGTTTTCATTAGAGAAAAGAAGGTTTAGGGGTGACTTGATTGAGGTGTACAAGATGATTAGGGGGTTAGATAGGGTTGACTGTGTGAACCTTTTTCCGCGTATGGAGTCGGGTATTACAAGGGTGCATAGCTTTAAATTAAGGGGGGGGGGGGGTAGATATAGGACTGAAGTTAGGGGTAGGTTCTTCACTCAGCGAGTCGTAAGTTCATGGAATGCCCTGCCAGTAGCAGTGGTGGACTCTCCCTATTTATGGGCATTTAAGCGGGCATTGGATAGGTATATGGAGGATAGTGGGTTAGTATAGGTTAGGTGGGCTTGGATCGGCGCAACATCGAGGGCCAAAGGGCCTGTACTGCGCTGTATTCATCTATGTTCTATGTTCTATGTTGCTTTGCTCTCTCTGTAACATCTGCAAACTTGCTTTCATAACTCTGTAACATCTCCGGCCTTGCATTCCTATCTCATTAACATCTCCGGCATTGCATTCCTATCTCTGTTACATCTCCGGCTTGCTTTCCAATCCCTGTAATATGTCCAGCATTGCTTTCCTATCCCTGTAACATCTCCGGCCTTGCTTTCCCCTCTCTGTAACATCTTCAAACTTGTTCTCATATCTCTGTAACATCTCCGGCCATGCTTTCCACTCTCTGTAACATCTGCAAACATGCTTTCCTATCTCTTTAACATCTTTTGCCTTGCATTCCTCTCTCTGTAACTTCTGCAAACATGCTTTACTATCTCTGTCACATCCCCGGCCTTGCTTTCCTATCTCTATACCATCTCTAGCCTTGCATTCATCTCTCTGTAACATCTCCAGCCTTGCATTCATCTCTCTGTAACATTTCCAGCCTTGCTTTCCACTCTGTAACATCTCCAGCTTTGAGTTCCTCTCTTTGTAACATCAGCAGCCTTCCTTTCCACTCTCTGAAACAGCTCTAGCCTTGCTTTGCTCTCTCTGTAACATCTGCAAACTTGCTTTACTATCTCTGTAACATCTCCGGCCTTGCTTTCCACTCTCTGTAACATCTCCCGTCTTGCTTTCCACTCTCTGCAACATCTCCAGCCTTGCTTTCCTCTCTCTGTAAAATCTCCAGACTTGCTTTCATATCTCTGTAACATCTGCAAACTTGCTTTCATATCTCTGTAAAATCTCCGGCCTTGCTTTCCTATCTCATTAACATCTTCAGCATTGCATTCCTATCTCGGTAACATCTCCGGCTTGCTTTCATATCTCTGTAACATCTCCAGCTTTGCGTTCCTCTCTCTGGAACATCTCCAGCCTTGCTTTCCACTCTCTGTAACATCTCCAGCTTTGCGTTCCTCTCTCTGTAACATCTCCAGCCTTGCTTTCCATTCTCCGAAACATTTCTAGCCTTGCTTTGCTCTCTCTGTAACATCTGCAAACTTGCTTTACTATCTCTGTAACATCTCCGGCCATGCTTTCCACTCTCTGAAACATCTCCAGCCTTGCTTTCCACTCTCTGAAACATCTCCAGCCTTGCTTTCATATCTCTGTAACATCTCCAGCCTTGCTTTCCCCTCTCTGTAACATCTGCAAACTTGCTTTCATATCTCTGTGACATCTCCGGCCATGTTTTCCATTCTCTGAAACATCTCCAGCCTTGCTTTCCACTCTCTGTAACATCTGCAAACATGCTTTCCAATCACTGTAACATCTGTTGCCTTGCTTTCCTCTCTCTGTAACATCTGTAAACATGCTTTACTATCTCTGTAACATCACCGGCCTTGCTTTCCTATCTCTGTACCATCACTAGCCTTGCATTCATCTCTCTGTAACATCTCCAGCCTTGCTTTCCACTCCCTGTAACATCTCCAGCTTTGCGTTCCTCTCTCTGTAACATCTCCAGCCATGCTTTCCATTCTCTGAAACATCTCTAGCCTTGCTTTGCTCTCTCTGTAACATCTGCAAACATGCTTTCATATCTCTGTAACTTCTCCGGCCTTGCATTCCTATCTCATTAACATCTCCGGCCTTGCATTCCTATCACTGTTACATTCTCCGGCTTGCTTTCCAATCTCTGTAATATGTCCAGCCTTGCTTTCCTATCCCTGTAACATCTCCAGCCTTGCTTTCATATCTCTGTAACATCTCCGGCCTTGCATTCTTATCACTGTAACATCTCCAGCCTTGCTTTCCACTCTCTGAAACATCTCCAGCCTTGCTTTCATATCTCTGTAACATCTCCAGCCTTGCTTTCCCCTCTCTGTAACATCTGCAAACTTGCTTTCATATCTCTGTAACATCTGTTGCCTTGCATTCCTCTCTGTAACTTCTGCAAACATGCTTTACTATCTCTGTAACATCCCCGGCCTTGCTTTCCTATCTCTGTCGAATCTCTAGCCTTGCATTCATCTCTCTGTAACATCTCCAGCTTTGCGTTCCTCTCCCTGTAACATTTTCAGCCTTGCTTTCCACTCTGTAACATCTCCAGCTTTGAGTTCCTCTCTCTGTAACATCTCCGGCCATGCTTTCCATTCTCTGAAACATCTCCAGCCTTGCTTTCCACTCTCTGAAACATCTCCAGCCTTGCTTTCCACTCTCTGTATCATCTGCAAACATGTTTTCCTGTCACTGTAACATCTGTTGCCTTGCTTTCCTCTCTCTGTAACATCTGCAAACATGCTTTACTATCTCTGAAACATCTCCAGCCTTGCTTTCCACTCTCTGTAACATCTCCGGCCTTGCATTCCTATCTCATTAACATCTCCGGCCTTGCATTCCTATCTCTGCAATATCTCCGGCTTGCTTTACAATCTCTGTAATATGTCCAGCTTGCATTCCTACCCCTGTAACATCTCCAGCCTTGCATTCCACTCTCTGTAACATCTCCAGCCTTGCTTTTCACTCTCTGTAACATCTGCAAACTTGCTTTGCTAACTCTGTCACATCTCCAGCCTTGCTTTGCTATCTCTGTAACATGTCCAGCCTTGCTTTCATATCTCTGTAACATCTCCGGCCTTGCTTTCTCCTCTCTGTAACATCTGCAAACTTGCTTTCATATCTCTGTAACATCTCCGGCCATGCTTTCCACTCTCTGAAACATCTTCAGCCTTGCTTTGCTATCTCTGTAACATCTCTAGCATTGCGTTCATATCTCTGTAACATCTCCGGCCTAGCATTCCTATCTCTGTAACATCTTCAGCCTTGCTTTGCTATCTCTGTAACATCTCTAGCATTGCTTTCATATCTCTGTAACATCTCCGGCCATGCTTTCCACTCTCAGAAACATCTCCAGCCTTGCTTTCCACACTCTGAAACGTCTCCAGCCTTGCTTTCATATCTCTGTAACATCTCCGGCCTTGCTTTCTCCTCTCTGTAACATCTGCAAACTTGCTTTCATATCTCTGTAACATCTCCGGCCATGCTTTCCACTCTCTGAAACATCTCCAGCTTGCTTTCCACTCTCTGTAACAGCTGCAAACATGCTTTCCTATCTCTGTAACATCTGTTGCCTTGCTTTCCTCTCTCTGTAACATCTGCAAACATGCTTTACTATCTCTGTAACATCCCCGGCCTTGCTTTCCTATCTCTGCACCATCTCTAGCCTTGCATTCATCTCTCTGTAACATCCCCGGCCTTGCTTTCCTATCTCTGCACAATCTCTAGCCTTGCATTCATCTCTCTGTAACATCTCCAGCTTTGCGTTCCTCTCTCTGTAACAGTTCCAGCCTTGCTTTCCACTCTCTGTTACATCTCCAGCTTTGCGTTCCTCTCTCTGTAACATCTCCAGCCTTGCTTTCCACTCTCTGAAACATCACGAGCCTTGCTTTGCTCTCTCTATGACATCTGCAAACTTGCTTTACTATCTCTATAACAACTCCGGCCTTGCTTTCCACTCTCTGTAACATCTCCAGTCTTGCTTTCCCCTCTCTGCAGCATCTCCAGCCTTGCTTTCCTCTCTCTGTAACATCTCCAGACTTGCATTCATATCTCTGTAACATCTCCAGCCTTCCTTTCATATCTCTGTAACATCTCCGGCCTTGCATTCCTATCTCATTAACATCTTCGGCCTTGCATTCCTATCTCTGTAACATCTCCGGCTTGCTTTCCAAACTCTGTAACATCTCCAGCATTGCTTTCATATCTCTGTAACATCTCCGGCCTTGCTTTCCTCTCTCTGTAACATCTCCAGCCTTGCTTTCCACTCTCTGAAACATCTCCAGCCTTGCTTTCCACTCTCTGTATCATCTGCAAACATGTTTTCCTGTCACTGTAACATCTGTTGCCTTGCTTTCCTCTCTCTGTAACATCTGCAAACATGCTTTACTATCTCTGAAACATCTCCAGCCTTGCTTTCCACTCTCTGTAACATCTCCGGCCTTGCATTCCTATCTCATTAACATCTCCGGCCTTGCATTCCTATCTCTGCAATATCTCCGGCTTGCTTTACAATCTCTGTAATATGTCCAGCTTGCATTCCTACCCCTGTAACATCTCCAGCCTTGCATTCCACTCTCTGTAACATCTCCAGCCTTGCTTTACACTCTCTGTAACATCTGCAAACTTGCTTTGCTAACTCTGTCACATCTCCAGCCTTGCTTTGCTATCTCTGTAACATGTCCAGCCTTGCTTTCATATCTCTGTAACATCTCCGGCCTTGCTTTCTCCTCTCTGGAACATCTGCAAACTTGCTTTCATATCTCTGTAACATCTCCGGCCATGCTTTCCACTCTCTGAAACATCTTCAGCCTTGCTTTGCTATCTCTGTAACATCTCTAGCATTGCGTTCATATCTCTGTAACATCTCCGGCCTAGCATTCCTATCTCTGTAACATCTTCAGCCTTGCTTTGCTATCTCTGTAACATCTCTAGCATTGCTTTCATATCTCTGTAACATCTCCGGCCATGCTTTCCACTCTCAGAAACATCTCCAGCCTTGCTTTCCACACTCTGAAACGTCTCCAGCCTTGCTTTCATATCTCTGTAACATCTCCGGCCTTGCTTTCTCCTCTCTGTAACATCTGCAAACTTGCTTTCATATCTCTGTAACATCTCCGGCCATGCTTTCCACTCTCTGAAACATCTCCAGCTTGCTTTCCACTCTCTGTAACAGCTGCAAACATGCTTTCCTATCTCTGTAACATCCCCGGCCTTGCTTTCCTCTCTCTGTAACATCTGCAAACATGCTTTACTATCTCTATAACATCCCCGGCCTTGCTTTCCTATCTCTGCACAATCTCTAGCCTTGCATTCATCTCTCTGTAACATCTCCAGCTTTACGTTCCTCTCTCTGTAACAGTTCCAGCCTTGCTTTCCACTCTCTGTTACATCTCCAGCTTTGCGTTCCTCTCTCTGTAACATCTCCAGCCTTGCTTTCCACTCTCTGAAACATCACGAGACTTGCTTTGCTCTCTCTATGACATCTGCAAACTTGCTTTACTATCTCTATAACATCTCCGGCCTTGCTTTCCACTCTCTGTAACATCTCCAGTCTTGCTTTCCCCTCTCTGCAACATCTCCAGCCTTGCTTTCCTCTCTCTGTAACATCTCCAGACTTGCATTCATATCTCTGTAACATCTCCAGCCTTCCTTTCATATCTCTGTAACATCTCCGGCCTTGCATTCCTATCTCATTAACATCTTCGGCCTTGCATTCCTATCTCTGTAACATCTCCGGCTTGCTTTCCAAACTCTGTAACATCTCCAGCATTGCTTTCATATCTCTGTAACATCTCCGGCCTTGCTTTCCTCTCTCTGTAACATCTCCAGCCTTGCTTTCCTCTCTCTGTAACATCTCCAGCCTTGCTTTCATATCTCTGTAACATCTCCGGCCTTGCATTCCTATCTCATTAACATCTCCGGCCTTGCATTCCTATCTCTGCAATATCTCCGGCTTGCTTTACAATCTCTGTAATATGTCCAGCTTGCATTCCTACCCCTGTAACATCTCCAGCCTTGCATTCCACTCTCTGTAACATCTCCAGCCTTGCTTTTCACTCTCTGTAACATCTGCAAACTTGCTTTGCTAACTCTGTCACATCTCCAGCCTTGCTTTGCTATCTCTGTAACATGTCCAGCCTTGCTTTCATATCTCTGTAACATCTCCGGCCTTGCTTTCTCCTCTCTGTAACATCTGCAAACTTGCTTTCCTATCTCTGTAACATCTCCGCCCATGCTTTCCACTCTCTGAAACATCTCCAGCCTTGCTTTCCACTCTCTGTAACAGCTGCAAACATGCTTTCCACTCTCTGCAACATCTCCAGCTTTGCTTTCATCTCTCTGTAACATCTCCAGACTTGCTTTCATATCTCTGTAACGTCTCCACCCTTGCTTTCATATCTCTGTAACATCTACGGCCTTGCATTCCTATCTCATTAACATCTTCGGCCTTGCATTCCTATCTCTGTAACATCTCCGGCTTGCTTTCCAATCTCTGTAACATGTCCAGCATTGCTTTCCTAACCCTGTAACTTCTCCAGCCTTGCTTTCCACTCTCTGTAACATCTCCAGCCTTGCTTGGCTATCTCTGTAACATTTCAGGCATTGCTTTCATATCTCTGTAACATCTCCGACCTTGCATTCCTATCTCTGTAACATCTCCAGCCCTGCTTTCCACTCTCTGAAACATCTCCAGCCTTGCTTTCATATCTCTGTCACACCTCCAGCCTTGCTCTCCCCTCTCTGTAACATTTGAAACTTGCTTTCCTATCTCTGTAACATCTCCGGCCATGCTTTCCACTCTCTGAAACATCTCTAGCATTGCTTTGCTCTCTCTGTATCATCTGCAAACTTGCTTTACTATCTCTGTAACATCTCCGGCCTTGCTTTCCACTCTCTGTAACATCTCCAGTCTTGCTTACCACTCTCTTCAACATCTCCAGCCTTTCCTTCCTCTCTCTGTAACATCTCCAGACTTGCTTTCATATCTCTGTAACATCTCCAGCCTTGCTTTCATATCTCTGTAACATCTTCGGCCTTGCAATCCTATCTCATTAACATATTCGGCCTTGCATTCCTATCTCTGTAACATCTCCGGCTTGCTTTCATATCTCTGTAACATCTCCGGCCTTGCATTCCCATCTCATTAACATCTTCGGCCTTGCATTCCTATCTCTGTAACATCTCCAGCCTTGCTTTCCACTCTCTGTAACATCTCCAGCCTTGCTTTTATCTCTCTGTAACATCTGCAAACTTGCTTTGCTAACTCTGTAACATCTCCAGCCTTGCTTTGCGATTTCTGTAACATCTCCAGCATTGCTTTCATATCTCTGTAACATCTCCGGCCTTGCATTCCTATCTCTGTAACATCTCCAGCCATGCTTTTCACTCTCTGTAACATCTCCAGCCTTGCTTTCCCCTCTCTGAAACATCTGAAAGTTGCTTTCCCCTCTCTGTAACATCTCCGGCCATGTTTTCCACTCTCCGAAACATCTCCAGCCTTGCTTTGCACTCTCTGTAACATCTGCAAACATGCTTTACTATCTCTGTAACATCCCCGGCCTTGCTTTCCTATCTCTGCACCATCTCTAGCCTTGCATTCATCTCTCTTTAACATCTCCAGCTTTGCGTTCCTCTCTCTGTAACAGTTCCAGCCTTGCTTTCCACTCTCTGTTACATCTCCAGCTTTGCGTTCCTCTCTCTGTAACATCTCCAGCCTTGCTTTCCACTCTCTGAAACATCACGAGCCTTGCTTTGCTCTCTCTATAACATCTGCAAACTTGCTTTACGATCTCTATAACATCTCCGGCCTTGCTTTCCACTCTCTGTAACATCTCCTGTCTTGCTTTCCCCTCTCTGCAACATCTCCAGCCTTGCTTTCCTCTCTCTGTAACATCTCCAGACTTGCATTCATATCTCTGTAACATCTCCAGCCTTCCTTTCATATCTCTGTAACATCTCCGGCCTTGCATTCCTATCTCATTAACATCTTCGGCCTTGCATTCCTATCTCTGTAACATCTCCGGCTTGCTTTCCAAACTCTGTAACATGTCCAGCATTGCTTTCCTATCCCTATAACATCTTCAGCCTTGCTTTCCAATCTCTGTAACATCTTCAGCCTTGCTTTGCTATCTCTGTAACATTTCCAGCATTGCTTTCATATCTCTGTAACATCTCCGGCCATGTTTTCCACTCTCAGAAATATCTCCAGCCTTGCTTTCCACTCTCTGAAACATCTCCAGCCTTGCTTTCATATCTCTTTAACATCTCCAGCCTTGCTTTCCCCTCTCTGTAACATCTGCAAACTTGCTTTCCTATCTCCGTAACATCTCCGGCCATGCTTTCCACTCTCTGAAACATCTCCAGCCGTGCTTTCCACTCTCTGTAACATCTGCAAACAGTTTCCTATCTCTGTAACATCTGTTGCCTTGCTTTCCTCTCTCTGTAACGTCTGCAAACATGCTTTACTATCTCTGTAACATTCCCGGCCTTGCTTTCCTATCTCTGTACCTTCTCTAGCTTTGCATTCATCTCTCTGTAACATGTCCAGCATTGCTTTCCTATCCCTGTAACATCTCCAGCCTTGCTTTCCACTCTCTGTAACATCTCCAGCCTTGCTTTTATCTCTCTGTAACATCTGCAACTTGCTTTGCTATCTCTGTAACATCTCCAGCCTTGCTTTGCTATCTCTGTAACATCTCCAGCATTGCTTTCATATCTCTGTAACATCTCTGGCCTAGCATTCCTATCTCTGGAACATCTCCAGCCTTGCTTTCCACACTCTGAAACGTCTCCAGCCTTGCTTTCATATCTCTGTAACATCTCCGGCCTTGCTTTCTCCTCTCTGTAACATCTGCAAACTATTTTTCATATCTCTGTAACATCTCCGGCCATGCATTCCACTCTCTGAAACATCTCCAGCCTTGCTTTCCACTCTCTGTAACAGCTGCAAACATGCTTTCCTATCTCTGTAACATCTGTTGCCTTGCTTTCCTCTCTCTGTAACATCTGCAAACATGCTTTACTATCTCTGTAACATCCCCGACCTTGCTTTCCTATCTCTGCACCATCTCTAGCCTTGCATTCATCTCTCTGTAACATCTCCAGCTTTGCGTTCCTCTCTCTGTAACAGTTCCAGCCTTGCTTTCCACTCTCTGTTACATCTCCAGCTTTGCGTTCCTCTCTCTGTAACATCTCCAGCCTTGCTTTCCACTCTCTGAAACATCACGAGCCTTGCTTTGCTCTCTCTATAACATCTGCAAACTTGCTTTACTATCTCTATAACATCTCCGGCCTTGCTTTCCACTCTCTGTAACATCTCCAGTGTTGCTTTCCCCTCTCTGCAACATCTCCAGCCTTGCTTTCCTCTCTTTGTAACATCTCCAGACTTGCATTCATATCTCTGTAACATCTCCAGCCTTCCTTTCATATCTCTGTAACATCTCCGGCCTTGCATTTCTATCTCATTAACATCTTCGGCCTTGCATTCCTATCTCTGTAACATCTCCGGCCTTGCTTTCCAAACTAAGTAACATGTCCAGCATTGCTTTCCTATCCCTGTATCATCTTCAGCCTTGCTTTCCAATCTCTGTAACATCTTCAGCCTTGCTTTGCTATCTCTGTAACATTTCCAGCATTGCTTTCATATCTCTGTAACATCTCCGGCCATGTTTTCCACTCTCAGAAATATCTCCAGCCTTGCTTTCCACTCTCTGAAACATCTCCAGCCTTGCTTTCATATCTCTTTAACATCTCCAGCCTTGCTTTCCCCTCTCTGTAACATCTGCAAACTTGCTTTCCTATCTCCGTAACATCTCCGGCCATGCTTTCCACTCTCTGAAACATCTCCAGCCGTGCTTTCCACTCTCTGTAACATCTGCAAACAGTTTCCTATCTCTGTAACATCTGTTGCCTTGCTTTCCTCTCTCTGTAACGTCTGCAAACATGCTTTACTATCTCTGTAACATTCCCGGCCTTGCTTTCCTATCTCTGTACCTTCTCTAGCTTTGCATTCATCTCTCTGTAACATGTCCAGCATTGCTTTCCTATCCCTGTAACATCTCCAGCCTTGCTTTCCACTCTCTGTAACATCTCCAGCCTTGCTTTTATCTCTCTGTAACATCTGCAACTTGCTTTGCTATCTCTGTAACATCTCCAGCCTTGCTTTGCTATCTCTGTAACATCTCCAGCATTGCTTTCATATCTCTGTAACATCTCCGGCCTAGCATTCCTATCTCTGGAACATCTCCAGCCTTGCTTTCCACACTCTGAAACGTCTCCAGCCTTGCTTTCATATCTCTGTAACATCTCCGGCCTTGCTTTCTCCTCTCTGTAACATCTGCAAACTTGCTTTCATATCTCTGTAACATCTCCGGCCATGCTTTCCACTCTCTGAAACATCTCCAGCCTTGCTTTCCACTCTCTGTAACAGCTGCAAACATGCTTTCCTATCTCTGTAACATCTGTTGCCTTGCTTTCCTCTCTCTGTAACATCTGCAAACATACTTTACTATCTCTGTAACATCCCCGGCCTTGCTTTCCTATCTCTGCACCATCTCTAGCCTTGCATTCATCTCTCTGTAACATCTCCAGCTTTGCGTTCCTCTCTCTGTAACAGTTCCAGCCTTGCTTTCCACTCTCTGTTACATCTCCAGCTTTGCGTTCCTCTCTCTGTAACATCTCCAGCCTTGCTTTCCACTCTCTGAAACATCACGAGCCTTGCTTTGCTCTCTCTATAACATCTGCAAACTTGCTTTACGATCTCTATAACATCTCCGGCCTTGCTTTCCACTCTCTGTAACATCTCCAGTCTTGCTTTCCCCTCTCTGCAACATCTCCAGCCTTGCTTTCCTCTCTCTGTAACATCTCCAGACTTGCATTCATATCTCTGTAACATCTCCAGCCTTCCTTTCATATCTCTGTAACATCTCCGGCCTTGCATTTCTATCTCATTAACATCTTCGGCCTTGCATTCCTATCTCTGTAACATCTCCGGCTTGCTTTCCAAACTCTGTAACATGTCCAGCATTGCTTTCCTATCCCTATAACATCTTCAGCCTTGCTTTCCAATCTCTGTAACATCTTCAGCCTTGCTTTGCTATCTCTGTAACATTTCCAGCATTGCTTTCATATCTCTGTAACATCTCCGGCCATGTTTTCCACTCTCAGAAATATCTCCAGCCTTGCTTTCCACTCTCTGAAACATCTCCAGCCTTGCTTTCATATCTCTTTAACATCTCCAGCCTTGCTTTCCCCTCTCTGTAACATCTGCAAACTTGCTTTCCTATCTCCGTAACATCTCCGGCCATGCTTTCCACTCTCTGAAACATCTCCAGCCGTGCTTTCCACTCTCTGTAACATCTGCAAACAGTTTCCTATCTCTGTAACATCTGTTGCCTTGCTTTCCTCTCTCTGTAACGTCTGCAAACATGCTTTACTATCTCTGTAACATTCCCGGCCTTGCTTTCCTATCTCTGTACCTTCTCTAGCTTTGCATTCATCTCTCTGTAACATGTCCAGCATTGCTTTCCTATCCCTGTAACATCTCCAGCCTTGCTTTCCACTCTCTGTAACATCTCCAGCCTTGCTTTTATCTCTCTGTAACATCTGCAACTTGCTTTGCTATCTCTGTAACATCTCCAGCCTTGCTTTGCTATCTCTGTAACATCTCCAGCATTGCTTTCATATCTCTGTAACATCTCCGGCCTAGCATTCCTATCTCTGGAACATCTCCAGCCTTGCTTTCCACACTCTGAAACGTCTCCAGCCTTGCTTTCATATCTCTGTAACATCTCCGGCCTTGCTTTCTCCTCTCTGTAACATCTGCAAACTTGCTTTCATATCTCTGTAACATCTCCGGCCATGCTTTCCACTCTCTGAAACATCTCCAGCCTTGCTTTCCACTCTCTGTAACAGCTGCAAACATGCTTTCCTATCTCTGTAACATCTGTTGCCTTGCTTTCCTCTCTCTGTAACATCTGCAAACATGCTTTACTATCTCTGTAACATCCCCGGCCTTGCTTTCCTATCTCTGCACAATCTCTAGCCTTGCATTCATCTCTCTGTAACATCTCCAGCTTTACGTTCCTCTCTCTGTAACAGTTCCAGCCTTGCTTTCCACTCTCTGTTACATCTCCAGCTTTGCGTTCCTCTCTCTGTAACATCTCCAGCCTTGCTTTCCACTCTCTGAAACATCACGAGCCTTGCTTTGCTCTCTCTATAACATCTGCAAACTTGCTTTACTATCTCTATAACATCTCCGGCCTTGCTTTCCACTCTCTGTAACATCTCCAGTCTTGCTTTCCCCTCTCTGCAACATCTCCAGCCTTGCTTTCCTCTCTCTGTAACATCTCCAGACTTGCATTCATATCTCTGTAACATCTCCAGCCTTCCTTTCATATCTCTGTAACATCTCCGGCCTTGCATTCCTATCTCATTAACATCTTCAGCCTTGCATTCCTATCTCTGTAACATCTCCGGCCTTGCTTTCCAAACTAAGTAACATGTCCAGCATTGCTTTCCTATCCCTGTAACATCTTCAGCCTTGCTTTCCAATCTCTGTAACATCTTCAGCCTTGCTTTGCTATCTCTGTAACATCTCCAGCATTGCCTTCATATCTCTGTAACATCTCCGGTCATGCTTTCCACTCTCAGAAACATCTCCAGCCTTGCTTTCCACTCTCTGAAACATCTCCAGCCTTGCTTTCATATCTCTTTAACATCTCCAGCTTGCTTTCCCCTCTCTGTAACATCTGCAAACTTGCTTTCCTATCTCTGTAACATCTCCGGCCTTGCATTTCTATCTCATTAACATCTTCGGCCATGCATTCCTATCTCTGTAACATCTCCGGCTTGCTTTCCAAACTCTGTAACATGTCCAGCATTGCTTTCCTATCCCTATAACATCTTCAGCCTTGCTTTCCAATCTCTGTAACATCTTCAGCCTTGCTTTGCTATCTCTGTAACATTTCCAGCATTGCTTTCATATCTCTGTAACATCTCCGGCCATGTTTTCCACTCTCAGAAATATCTCCAGCCTTGCTTTCCACTCTCTGAAACATCTCCAGCCTTGCTTTCATATCTCTTTAACATCTCCAGCCTTGCTTTCCCCTCTCTGTAACATCTGCAAACTTGCTTTCCTATCTCCGTAACATCTCCGGCCATGCTTTCCACTCTCTGAAACATCTCCAGCCGTGCTTTCCACTCTCTGTAACATCTGCAAACAGTTTCCTATCTCTGTAACATCTGTTGCCTTGCTTTCCTCTCTCTGTAACGTCTGCAAACATGCTTTCCTATCTCTGTAACATTCCCGGCCTTGCTTTCCTATCTCTGTACCTTCTCTAGCTTTGCATTCATCTCTCTGTAACATGTCCAGCATTGCTTTCCTATCCCTGTAACATCTCCAGCCTTGCTTTCCACTCTCTGTAACATCTCCAGCCTTGCTTTTATCTCTCTGTAACATCTGCAACTTGCTTTGCTATCTCTGTAACATCTCCAGCCTTGCTTTGCTATCTCTGTAACATCTCCAGCATTGCTTTCATATCTCTGTAACATCTCCGGCCTAGCATTCCTATCTCTGGAACATCTCCAGCCTTGCTTTCCACACTCTGAAACGTCTCCAGCCTTGCTTTCATATCTCTGTAACATCTCCGGCCTTGCTTTCTCCTCTCTGTAACATCTGCAAACTTGCTTTCATATCTCTGTAACATCTCCGGCCATGCATTCCACTCTCTGAAACATCTCCAGCCTTGCTTTCCACTCTCTGTAACAGCTGCAAACATGCTTTCCTATCTCTGTAACATCTGTTGCCTTGCTTTCCTCTCTCTGTAACATCTGCAAACATGCTTTACTATCTCTGTAACATCCCCGACCTTGCTTTCCTATCTCTGCACCATCTCTAGCCTTGCATTCATCTCTCTGTAACATCTCCAGCTTTGCGTTCCTCTCTCTGTAACAGTTCCAGCCTTGCTTTCCACTCTCTGTTACATCTCCAGCTTTGCGTTCCTCTCTCTGTAACATCTCCAGCCTTGCTTTCCACTCTCTGAAACATCACGAGCCTTGCTTTGCTCTCTCTATAACATCTGCAAACTTGCTTTACTATCTCTATAACATCTCCGGCCTTGCTTTCCACTCTCTGTAACATCTCCAGTGTTGCTTTCCCCTCTCTGCAACATCTCCAGCCTTGCTTTCCTCTCTTTGTAACATCTCCAGACTTGCATTCATATCTCTGTAACATCTCCAGCCTTCCTTTCATATCTCTGTAACATCTCCGGCCTTGCATTTCTATCTCATTAACATCTTCGGCCTTGCATTCCTATCTCTGTAACATCTCCGGCCTTGCTTTCCAAACTAAGTAACATGACCAGCATTGCTTTCCTATCCCTGTATCATCTTCAGCCTTGCTTTCCAATCTCTGTAACATCTTCAGCCTTGCTTTGCTATCTCTGTAACATTTCCAGCATTGCTTTCATATCTCTGTAACATCTCCGGCCATGTTTTCCACTCTCAGAAATATCTCCAGCCTTGCTTTCCACTCTCTGAAACATCTCCAGCCTTGCTTTCATATCTCTTTAACATCTCCAGCCTTGCTTTCCCCTCTCTGTAACATCTGCAAACTTGCTTTCCTATCTCCGTAACATCTCCGGCCATGCTTTCCACTCTCTGAAACATCTCCAGCCGTGCTTTCCACTCTCTGTAACATCTGCAAACAGTTTCCTATCTCTGTAACATCTGTTGCCTTGCTTTCCTCTCTCTGTAACGTCTGCAAACATGCTTTACTATCTCTGTAACATTCCCGGCCTTGCTTTCCTATCTCTGTACCTTCTCTAGCTTTGCATTCATCTCTCTGTAACATGTCCAGCATTGCTTTCCTATCCCTGTAACATCTCCAGCCTTGCTTTCCACTCTCTGTAACATCTCCAGCCTTGCTTTTATCTCTCTGTAACATCTGCAACTTGCTTTGCTATCTCTGTAACATCTCCAGCCTTGCTTTGCTATCTCTGTAACATCTCCAGCATTGCTTTCATATCTCTGTAACATCTCCGGCCTAGCATTCCTATCTCTGGAACATCTCCAGCCTTGCTTTCCACACTCTGAAACGTCTCCAGCCTTGCTTTCATATCTCTGTAACATCTCCGGCCTTGCTTTCTCCTCTCTGTAACATCTGCAAACTTGCTTTCATATCTCTGTAACATCTCCGGCCATGCTTTCCACTCTCTGAAACATCTCCAGCCTTGCTTTCCACTCTCTGTAACAGCTGCAAACATGCTTTCCTATCTCTGTAACATCTGTTGCCTTGCTTTCCTCTCTCTGTAACATCTGCAAACATGCTTTACTATCTCTGTAACATCCCCGGCCTTGCTTTCCTATCTCTGCACCATCTCTAGCCTTGCATTCATCTCTCTGTAACATCTCCAGCTTTGCGTTCCTCTCTCTGTAACAGTTCCAGCCTTGCTTTCCACTCTCTGTTACATCTCCAGCTTTGCGTTCCTCTCTCTGTAACATCTCCAGCCTTGCTTTCCACTCTCTGAAACATCACGAGCCTTGCTTTGCTCTCTCTATAACATCTGCAAACTTGCTTTACGATCTCTATAACATCTCCGGCCTTGCTTTCCACTCTCTGTAACATCTCCAGTCTTGCTTTCCCCTCTCTGCAACATCTCCAGCCTTGCTTTCCTCTCTCTGTAACATCTCCAGACTTGCATTCATATCTCTGTAACATCTCCAGCCTTCCTTTCATATCTCTGTAACATCTCCGGCCTTGCATTTCTATCTCATTAACATCTTCGGCCTTGCATTCCTATCTCTGTAACATCTCCGGCTTGCTTTCCAAACTCTGTAACATCTCCAGCATTGCTTTCCTATCCCTATAACATCTTCAGCCTTGCTTTCCAATCTCTGTAACATCTTCAGCCTTGCTTTGCTATCTCTGTAACATTTCCAGCATTGCTTTCATATCTCTGTAACATCTCCGGCCATGTTTTCCACTCTCAGAAATATCTCCAGCCTTGCTTTCCACTCTCTGAAACATCTCCAGCCTTGCTTTCATATCTCTTTAACATCTCCAGCCTTGCTTTCCCCTCTCTGTAACATCTGCAAACTTGCTTTCCTATCTCCGTAACATCTCCGGCCATGCTTTCCACTCTCTGAAACATCTCCAGCCGTGCTTTCCACTCTCTGTAACATCTGCAAACAGTTTCCTATCTCTGTAACATCTGTTGCCTTGCTTTCCTCTCTCTGTAACGTCTGCAAACATGCTTTACTATCTCTGTAACATTCCCGGCCTTGCTTTCCTATCTCTGTACCTTCTCTAGCTTTGCATTCATCTCTCTGTAACATGTCCAGCATTGCTTTCCTATCCCTGTAACATCTCCAGCCTTGCTTTCCACTCTCTGTAACATCTCCAGCCTTGCTTTTATCTCTCTGTAACATCTGCAACTTGCTTTGCTATCTCTGTAACATCTCCAGCCTTGCTTTGCTATCTCTGTAACATCTCCAGCATTGCTTTCATATCTCTGTAACATCTCCGGCCTAGCATTCCTATCTCTGGAACATCTCCAGCCTTGCTTTCCACACTCTGAAACGTCTCCAGCCTTGCTTTCATATCTCTGTAACATCTCCGGCCTTGCTTTCTCCTCTCTGTAACATCTGCAAACTTGCTTTCATATCTCTGTAACATCTCCGGCCATGCTTTCCACTCTCTGAAACATCTCCAGCCTTGCTTTCCACTCTCTGTAACAGCTGCAAACATGCTTTCCTATCTCTGTAACATCTGTTGCCTTGCTTTCCTCTCTCTGTAACATCTGCAAACATGCTTTACTATCTCTGTAACATCCCCGGCCTTGCTTTCCTATCTCTGCACAATCTCTAGCCTTGCATTCATCTCTCTGTAACATCTCCAGCTTTACGTTCCTCTCTCTGTAACAGTTCCAGCCTTGCTTTCCACTCTCTGTTACATCTCCAGCTTTGCGTTCCTCTCTCTGTAACATCTCCAGCCTTGCTTTCCACTCTCTGAAACATCACGAGCCTTGCTTTGCTCTCTCTATAACATCTGCAAACTTGCTTTACTATCTCTATAACATCTCCGGCCTTGCTTTCCACTCTCTGTAACATCTCCAGTCTTGCTTTCCCCTCTCTGCAACATCTCCAGCCTTGCTTTCCTCTCTCTGTAACATCTCCAGACTTGCATTCATATCTCTGTAACATCTCCAGCCTTCCTTTCATATCTCTGTAACATCTCCGGCCTTGCATTCCTATCTCATTAACATCTTCAGCCTTGCATTCCTATCTCTGTAACATCTCCGGCCTTGCTTTCCAAACTAAGTAACATGTCCAGCATTGCTTTCCTATCCCTGTAACATCTTCAGCCTTGCTTTCCAATCTCTGAAACATCTTCAGCCTTGCTTTGCTATCTCTGTAACATCTCCAGCATTGCCTTCATATCTCTGTAACATCTCCGGTCATGCTTTCCACTCTCAGAAACATCTCCAGCCTTGCTTTCCACTCTCTGAAACATCTCCAGCCTTGCTTTCATATCTCTTTAACATCTCCAGCTTGCTTTCCCCTCTCTGTAACATCTGCAAACTTGCTTTCCTATCTCTGTAACATCTCCGGCCTTGCATTTCTATCTCATTAACATCTTCGGCCTTGCATTCCTATCTCTGTAACATCTCCGGCTTGCTTTCCAAACTCTGTAACATGTCCAGCATTGCTTTCCTATCCCTATAACATCTTCAGCCTTGCTTTCCAATCTCTGTAACATCTTCAGCCTTGCTTTGCTATCTCTGTAACATTTCCAGCATTGCTTTCATATCTCTGTAACATCTCCGGCCATGTTTTCCACTCTCAGAAATATCTCCAGCCTTGCTTTCCACTCTCTGAAACATCTCCAGCCTTGCTTTCATATCTCTTTAACATCTCCAGCCTTGCTTTCCCCTCTCTGTAACATCTGCAAACTTGCTTTCCTATCTCCGTAACATCTCCGGCCATGCTTTCCACTCTCTGAAACATCTCCAGCCGTGCTTTCCACTCTCTGTAACATCTGCAAACAGTTTCCTATCTCTGTAACATCTGTTGCCTTGCTTTCCTCTCTCTGTAACGTCTGCAAACATGCTTTCCTATCTCTGTAACATTCCCGGCCTTGCTTTCCTATCTCTGTACCTTCTCTAGCTTTGCATTCATCTCTCTGTAACATGTCCAGCATTGCTTTCCTATCCCTGTAACATCTCCAGCCTTGCTTTCCACTCTCTGTAACATCTCCAGCCTTGCTTTTATCTCTCTGTAACATCTGCAACTTGCTTTGCTATCTCTGTAACATCTCCAGCCTTGCTTTGCTATCTCTGTAACATCTCCAGCATTGCTTTCATATCTCTGTAACATCTCCGGCCTAGCATTCCTATCTCTGGAACATCTCCAGCCTTGCTTTCCACACTCTGAAACGTCTCCAGCCTTGCTTTCATATCTCTGTAACATCTCCGGCCTTGCTTTCTCCTCTCTGTAACATCTGCAAACTTGCTTTCATATCTCTGTAACATCTCCGGCCATGCATTCCACTCTCTGAAACATCTCCAGCCTTGCTTTCCACTCTCTGTAACAGCTGCAAACATGCTTTCCTATCTCTGTAACATCTGTTGCCTTGCTTTCCTCTCTCTGTAACATCTGCAAACATGCTTTACTATCTCTGTAACATCCCCGACCTTGCTTTCCTATCTCTGCACCATCTCTAGCCTTGCATTCATCTCTCTGTAACATCTCCAGCTTTGCGTTCCTCTCTCTGTAACAGTTCCAGCCTTGCTTTCCACTCTCTGTTACATCTCCAGCTTTGCGTTCCTCTCTCTGTAACATCTCCAGCCTTGCTTTCCACTCTCTGAAACATCACGAGCCTTGCTTTGCTCTCTCTATAACATCTGCAAACTTGCTTTACTATCTCTATAACATCTCCGGCCTTGCTTTCCACTCTCTGTAACATCTCCAGTGTTGCTTTCCCCTCTCTGCAACATCTCCAGCCTTGCTTTCCTCTCTTTGTAACATCTCCAGACTTGCATTCATATCTCTGTAACATCTCCAGCCTTCCTTTCATATCTCTGTAACATCTCCGGCCTTGCATTTCTATCTCATTAACATCTTCGGCCTTGCATTCCTATCTCTGTAACATCTCCGGCCTTGCTTTCCAAACTAAGTAACATGACCAGCATTGCTTTCCTATCCCTGTATCATCTTCAGCCTTGCTTTCCAATCTCTGTAACATCTTCAGCCTTGCTTTGCTATCTCTGTAACATTTCCAGCATTGCTTTCATATCTCTGTAACATCTCCAGCCATGTTTTCCACTCTCAGAAATATCTCCAGCCTTGCTTTCCACTCTCTGAAACATCTCCAGCCTTGCTTTCATATCTCTTTAACATCTCCAGCCTTGCTTTCCCCTCTCTGTAACATCTGCAAACTTGCTTTCCTATCTCCGTAACATCTCCGGCCATGCTTTCCACTCTCTGAAACATCTCCAGCCGTGCTTTCCACTCTCTGTAACATCTGCAAACAGTTTCCTATCTCTGTAACATCTGTTGCCTTGCTTTCCTCTCTCTGTAACGTCTGCAAACATGCTTTACTATCTCTGTAACATTCCCGGCCTTGCTTTCCTATCTCTGTACCTTCTCTAGCTTTGCATTCATCTCTCTGTAACATGTCCAGCATTGCTTTCCTATCCCTGTAACATCTCCAGCCTTGCTTTCCACTCTCTGTAACATCTCCAGCCTTGCTTTTATCTCTCTGTAACATCTGC
This sequence comes from Chiloscyllium plagiosum, assembly GCF_037043375.1. Classification (NCBI taxonomy): domain Eukaryota; kingdom Metazoa; phylum Chordata; class Chondrichthyes; order Orectolobiformes; family Hemiscylliidae; genus Chiloscyllium; species Chiloscyllium plagiosum. The sequence goes on along the minus strand of NW_028270151.1, from coordinate 101,735,512 downwards.
AACTTGCTTTGCTATCTCTGTAACATCTCCAGCCTTGCTTTGCTATCTCTGTAACATCTCCAGCATTGCTTTCATATCTCTGTAACATCTCTGGCCTAGCATTCCTATCTCTGGAACATCTCCAGCCTTGCTTTCCACACTCTGAAACGTCTCCAGCCTTGCTTTCATATCTCTGTAACATCTCCGGCCTTGCTTTCTCCTCTCTGTAACATCTGCAAACTATTTTTCATATCTCTGTAACATCTCCGGCCATGCATTCCACTCTCTGAAACATCTGCAGCCTTGCTTTCCACTCTCTGTAACAGCTGCAAACATGCTTTCCTATCTCTGTAACATCTGTTGCCTTGCTTTCCTCTCTCTGTAACATCTGCAAACATGCTTTACTATCTCTGTAACATCCCCGACCTTGCTTTCCTATCTCTGCACCATCTCTAGCCTTGCATTCATCTCTCTGTAACATCTCCAGCTTTGCGTTCCTCTCTCTGTAACAGTTCCAGCCTTGCTTTCCACTCTCTGTTACATCTCCAGCTTTGCGTTCCTCTCTCTGTAACATCTCCAGCCTTGCTTTCCACTCTCTGAAACATCACGAGCCTTGCTTTGCTCTCTCTATAACATCTGCAAACTTGCTTTACTATCTCTATAACATCTCCGGCCTTGCTTTCCACTCTCTGTAACATCTCCAGTGTTGCTTTCCCCTCTCTGCAACATCTCCAGCCTTGCTTTCCTCTCTTTGTAACATCTCCAGACTTGCATTCATATCTCTGTAACATCTCCAGCCTTCCTTTCATATCTCTGTAACATCTCCGGCCTTGCATTTCTATCTCATTAACATCTTCGGCCTTGCATTCCTATCTCTGTAACATCTCCGGCCTTGCTTTCCAAACTAAGTAACATGTCCAGCATTGCTTTCCTATCCCTGTATCATCTTCAGCCTTGCTTTCCAATCTCTGTAACATCTTCAGCCTTGCTTTGCTATCTCTGTAACATTTCCAGCATTGCTTTCATATCTCTGTAACATCTCCGGCCATGTTTTCCACTCTCAGAAATATCTCCAGCCTTGCTTTCCACTCTCTGAAACATCTCCAGCCTTGCTTTCATATCTCTTTAACATCTCCAGCCTTGCTTTCCCCTCTCTGTAACATCTGCAAACTTGCTTTCCTATCTCCGTAACATCTCCGGCCATGCTTTCCACTCTCTGAAACATCTCCAGCCGTGCTTTCCACTCTCTGTAACATCTGCAAACAGTTTCCTATCTCTGTAACATCTGTTGCCTTGCTTTCCTCTCTCTGTAACGTCTGCAAACATGCTTTACTATCTCTGTAACATTCCCGGCCTTGCTTTCCTATCTCTGTACCTTCTCTAGCTTTGCATTCATCTCTCTGTAACATGTCCAGCATTGCTTTCCTATCCCTGTAACATCTCCAGCCTTGCTTTCCACTCTCTGTAACATCTCCAGCCTTGCTTTTATCTCTCTGTAACATCTGCAACTTGCTTTGCTATCTCTGTAACATCTCCAGCCTTGCTTTGCTATCTCTGTAACATCTCCAGCATTGCTTTCATATCTCTGTAACATCTCCGGCCTAGCATTCCTATCTCTGGAACATCTCCAGCCTTGCTTTCCACACTCTGAAACGTCTCCAGCCTTGCTTTCATATCTCTGTAACATCTCCGGCCTTGCTTTCTCCTCTCTGTAACATCTGCAAACTTGCTTTCATATCTCTGTAACATCTCCGGCCATGCTTTCCACTCTCTGAAACATCTCCAGCCTTGCTTTCCACTCTCTGTAACAGCTGCAAACATGCTTTCCTATCTCTGTAACATCTGTTGCCTTGCTTTCCTCTCTCTGTAACATCTGCAAACATGCTTTACTATCTCTGTAACATCCCCGGCCTTGCTTTCCTATCTCTGCACCATCTCTAGCCTTGCATTCATCTCTCTGTAACATCTCCAGCTTTGCGTTCCTCTCTCTGTAACAGTTCCAGCCTTGCTTTCCACTCTCTGTTACATCTCCAGCTTTGCGTTCCTCTCTCTGTAACATCTCCAGCCTTGCTTTCCACTCTCTGAAACATCACGAGCCTTGCTTTGCTCTCTCTATAACATCTGCAAACTTGCTTTACGATCTCTATAACATCTCCGGCCTTGCTTTCCACTCTCTGTAACATCTCCAGTCTTGCTTTCCCCTCTCTGCAACATCTCCAGCCTTGCTTTCCTCTCTCTGTAACATCTCCAGACTTGCATTCATATCTCTGTAACATCTCCAGCCTTCCTTTCATATCTCTGTAACATCTCCGGCCTTGCATTTCTATCTCATTAACATCTTCGGCCTTGCATTCCTATCTCTGTAACATCTCCGGCTTGCTTTCCAAACTCTGTAACATGTCCAGCATTGCTTTCCTATCCCTATAACATCTTCAGCCTTGCTTTCCAATCTCTGTAACATCTTCAGCCTTGCTTTGCTATCTCTGTAACATTTCCAGCATTGCTTTCATATCTCTGTAACATCTCCGGCCATGTTTTCCACTCTCAGAAATATCTCCAGCCTTGCTTTCCACTCTCTGAAACATCTCCAGCCTTGCTTTCATATCTCTTTAACATCTCCAGCCTTGCTTTCCCCTCTCTGTAACATCTGCAAACTTGCTTTCCTATCTCCGTAACATCTCCGGCCATGCTTTCCACTCTCTGAAACATCTCCAGCCGTGCTTTCCACTCTCTGTAACATCTGCAAACAGTTTCCTATCTCTGTAACATCTGTTGCCTTGCTTTCCTCTCTCTGTAACGTCTGCAAACATGCTTTACTATCTCTGTAACATTCCCGGCCTTGCTTTCCTATCTCTGTACCTTCTCTAGCTTTGCATTCATCTCTCTGTAACATGTCCAGCATTGCTTTCCTATCCCTGTAACATCTCCAGCCTTGCTTTCCACTCTCTGTAACATCTCCAGCCTTGCTTTTATCTCTCTGTAACATCTGCAACTTGCTTTGCTATCTCTGTAACATCTCCAGCCTTGCTTTGCTATCTCTGTAACATCTCCAGCATTGCTTTCATATCTCTGTAACATCTCCGGCCTAGCATTCCTATCTCTGGAACATCTCCAGCCTTGCTTTCCACACTCTGAAACGTCTCCAGCCTTGCTTTCATATCTCTGTAACATCTCCGGCCTTGCTTTCTCCTCTCTGTAACATCTGCAAACTTGCTTTCATATCTCTGTAACATCTCCGGCCATGCTTTCCACTCTCTGAAACATCTCCAGCCTTGCTTTCCACTCTCTGTAACAGCTGCAAACATGCTTTCCTATCTCTGTAACATCTGTTGCCTTGCTTTCCTCTCTCTGTAACATCTGCAAACATGCTTTACTATCTCTGTAACATCCCCGGCCTTGCTTTCCTATCTCTGCACAATCTCTAGCCTTGCATTCATCTCTCTGTAACATCTCCAGCTTTACGTTCCTCTCTCTGTAACAGTTCCAGCCTTGCTTTCCACTCTCTGTTACATCTCCAGCTTTGCGTTCCTCTCTCTGTAACATCTCCAGCCTTGCTTTCCACTCTCTGAAACATCACGAGCCTTGCTTTGCTCTCTCTATAACATCTGCAAACTTGCTTTACTATCTCTATAACATCTCCGGCCTTGCTTTCCACTCTCTGTAACATCTCCAGTCTTGCTTTCCCCTCTCTGCAACATCTCCAGCCTTGCTTTCCTCTCTCTGTAACATCTCCAGACTTGCATTCATATCTCTGTAACATCTCCAGCCTTCCTTTCATATCTCTGTAACATCTCCGGCCTTGCATTCCTATCTCATTAACATCTTCAGCCTTGCATTCCTATCTCTGTAACATCTCCGGCCTTGCTTTCCAAACTAAGTAACATGTCCAGCATTGCTTTCCTATCCCTGTAACATCTTCAGCCTTGCTTTCCAATCTCTGTAACATCTTCAGCCTTGCTTTGCTATCTCTGTAACATCTCCAGCATTGCCTTCATATCTCTGTAACATCTCCGGTCATGCTTTCCACTCTCAGAAACATCTCCAGCCTTGCTTTCCACTCTCTGAAACATCTCCAGCCTTGCTTTCATATCTCTTTAACATCTCCAGCTTGCTTTCCCCTCTCTGTAACATCTGCAAACTTGCTTTCCTATCTCTGTAACATCTCCGGCCTTGCATTTCTATCTCATTAACATCTTCGGCCATGCATTCCTATCTCTGTAACATCTCCGGCTTGCTTTCCAAACTCTGTAACATGTCCAGCATTGCTTTCCTATCCCTATAACATCTTCAGCCTTGCTTTCCAATCTCTGTAACATCTTCAGCCTTGCTTTGCTATCTCTGTAACATTTCCAGCATTGCTTTCATATCTCTGTAACATCTCCGGCCATGTTTTCCACTCTCAGAAATATCTCCAGCCTTGCTTTCCACTCTCTGAAACATCTCCAGCCTTGCTTTCATATCTCTTTAACATCTCCAGCCTTGCTTTCCCCTCTCTGTAACATCTGCAAACTTGCTTTCCTATCTCCGTAACATCTCCGGCCATGCTTTCCACTCTCTGAAACATCTCCAGCCGTGCTTTCCACTCTCTGTAACATCTGCAAACAGTTTCCTATCTCTGTAACATCTGTTGCCTTGCTTTCCTCTCTCTGTAACGTCTGCAAACATGCTTTCCTATCTCTGTAACATTCCCGGCCTTGCTTTCCTATCTCTGTACCTTCTCTAGCTTTGCATTCATCTCTCTGTAACATGTCCAGCATTGCTTTCCTATCCCTGTAACATCTCCAGCCTTGCTTTCCACTCTCTGTAACATCTCCAGCCTTGCTTTTATCTCTCTGTAACATCTGCAACTTGCTTTGCTATCTCTGTAACATCTCCAGCCTTGCTTTGCTATCTCTGTAACATCTCCAGCATTGCTTTCATATCTCTGTAACATCTCCGGCCTAGCATTCCTATCTCTGGAACATCTCCAGCCTTGCTTTCCACACTCTGAAACGTCTCCAGCCTTGCTTTCATATCTCTGTAACATCTCCGGCCTTGCTTTCTCCTCTCTGTAACATCTGCAAACTTGCTTTCATATCTCTGTAACATCTCCGGCCATGCATTCCACTCTCTGAAACATCTCCAGCCTTGCTTTCCACTCTCTGTAACAGCTGCAAACATGCTTTCCTATCTCTGTAACATCTGTTGCCTTGCTTTCCTCTCTCTGTAACATCTGCAAACATGCTTTACTATCTCTGTAACATCCCCGACCTTGCTTTCCTATCTCTGCACCATCTCTAGCCTTGCATTCATCTCTCTGTAACATCTCCAGCTTTGCGTTCCTCTCTCTGTAACAGTTCCAGCCTTGCTTTCCACTCTCTGTTACATCTCCAGCTTTGCGTTCCTCTCTCTGTAACATCTCCAGCCTTGCTTTCCACTCTCTGAAACATCACGAGCCTTGCTTTGCTCTCTCTATAACATCTGCAAACTTGCTTTACTATCTCTATAACATCTCCGGCCTTGCTTTCCACTCTCTGTAACATCTCCAGTGTTGCTTTCCCCTCTCTGCAACATCTCCAGCCTTGCTTTCCTCTCTTTGTAACATCTCCAGACTTGCATTCATATCTCTGTAACATCTCCAGCCTTCCTTTCATATCTCTGTAACATCTCCGGCCTTGCATTTCTATCTCATTAACATCTTCGGCCTTGCATTCCTATCTCTGTAACATCTCCGGCCTTGCTTTCCAAACTAAGTAACATGACCAGCATTGCTTTCCTATCCCTGTATCATCTTCAGCCTTGCTTTCCAATCTCTGTAACATCTTCAGCCTTGCTTTGCTATCTCTGTAACATTTCCAGCATTGCTTTCATATCTCTGTAACATCTCCGGCCATGTTTTCCACTCTCAGAAATATCTCCAGCCTTGCTTTCCACTCTCTGAAACATCTCCAGCCTTGCTTTCATATCTCTTTAACATCTCCAGCCTTGCTTTCCCCTCTCTGTAACATCTGCAAACTTGCTTTCCTATCTCCGTAACATCTCCGGCCATGCTTTCCACTCTCTGAAACATCTCCAGCCGTGCTTTCCACTCTCTGTAACATCTGCAAACAGTTTCCTATCTCTGTAACATCTGTTGCCTTGCTTTCCTCTCTCTGTAACGTCTGCAAACATGCTTTACTATCTCTGTAACATTCCCGGCCTTGCTTTCCTATCTCTGTACCTTCTCTAGCTTTGCATTCATCTCTCTGTAACATGTCCAGCATTGCTTTCCTATCCCTGTAACATCTCCAGCCTTGCTTTCCACTCTCTGTAACATCTCCAGCCTTGCTTTTATCTCTCTGTAACATCTGCAACTTGCTTTGCTATCTCTGTAACATCTCCAGCCTTGCTTTGCTATCTCTGTAACATCTCCAGCATTGCTTTCATATCTCTGTAACATCTCCGGCCTAGCATTCCTATCTCTGGAACATCTCCAGCCTTGCTTTCCACACTCTGAAACGTCTCCAGCCTTGCTTTCATATCTCTGTAACATCTCCGGCCTTGCTTTCTCCTCTCTGTAACATCTGCAAACTTGCTTTCATATCTCTGTAACATCTCCGGCCATGCTTTCCACTCTCTGAAACATCTCCAGCCTTGCTTTCCACTCTCTGTAACAGCTGCAAACATGCTTTCCTATCTCTGTAACATCTGTTGCCTTGCTTTCCTCTCTCTGTAACATCTGCAAACATGCTTTACTATCTCTGTAACATCCCCGGCCTTGCTTTCCTATCTCTGCACCATCTCTAGCCTTGCATTCATCTCTCTGTAACATCTCCAGCTTTGCGTTCCTCTCTCTGTAACAGTTCCAGCCTTGCTTTCCACTCTCTGTTACATCTCCAGCTTTGCGTTCCTCTCTCTGTAACATCTCCAGCCTTGCTTTCCACTCTCTGAAACATCACGAGCCTTGCTTTGCTCTCTCTATAACATCTGCAAACTTGCTTTACGATCTCTATAACATCTCCGGCCTTGCTTTCCACTCTCTGTAACATCTCCAGTCTTGCTTTCCCCTCTCTGCAACATCTCCAGCCTTGCTTTCCTCTCTCTGTAACATCTCTAGACTTGCATTCATATCTCTGTAACATCTCCAGCCTTCCTTTCATATCTCTGTAACATCTCCGGCCTTGCATTTCTATCTCATTAACATCTTCGGCCTTGCATTCCTATCTCTGTAACATCTCCGGCTTGCTTTCCAAACTCTGTAACATCTCCAGCATTGCTTTCCTATCCCTATAACATCTTCAGCCTTGCTTTCCAATCTCTGTAACATCTTCAGCCTTGCTTTGCTATCTCTGTAACATTTCCAGCATTGCTTTCATATCTCTGTAACATCTCCGGCCATGTTTTCCACTCTCAGAAATATCTCCAGCCTTGCTTTCCACTCTCTGAAACATCTCCAGCCTTGCTTTCATATCTCTTTAACATCTCCAGCCTTGCTTTCCCCTCTCTGTAACATCTGCAAACTTGCTTTCCTATCTCCGTAACATCTCCGGCCATGCTTTCCACTCTCTGAAACATCTCCAGCCGTGCTTTCCACTCTCTGTAACATCTGCAAACAGTTTCCTATCTCTGTAACATCTGTTGCCTTGCTTTCCTCTCTCTGTAACGTCTGCAAACATGCTTTCCTATCTCTGTAACATTCCCGGCCTTGCTTTCCTATCTCTGTACCTTCTCTAGCTTTGCATTCATCTCTCTGTAACATGTCCAGCATTGCTTTCCTATCCCTGTAACATCTCCAGCCTTGCTTTCCACTCTCTGTAACATCTCCAGCCTTGCTTTTATCTCTCTGTAACATCTGCAACTTGCTTTGCTATCTCTGTAACATCTCCAGCCTTGCTTTGCTATCTCTGTAACATCTCCAGCATTGCTTTCATATCTCTGTAACATCTCCGGCCTAGCATTCCTATCTCTGGAACATCTCCAGCCTTGCTTTCCACACTCTGAAACGTCTCCAGCCTTGCTTTCATATCTCTGTAACATCTCCGGCCTTGCTTTCTCCTCTCTGTAACATCTGCAAACTTGCTTTCATATCTCTGTAACATCTCCGGCCATGCTTTCCACTCTCTGAAACATCTCCAGCCTTGCTTTCCACTCTCTGTAACAGCTGCAAACATGCTTTCCTATCTCTGTAACATCTGTTGCCTTGCTTTCCTCTCTCTGTAACATCTGCAAACATGCTTTACTATCTCTGTAACATCCCCGGCCTTGCTTTCCTATCTCTGCACAATCTCTAGCCTTGCATTCATCTCTCTGTAACATCTCCAGCTTTACGTTCCTCTCTCTGTAACAGTTCCAGCCTTGCTTTCCACTCTCTGTTACATCTCCAGCTTTGCGTTCCTCTCTCTGTAACATCTCCAGCCTTGCTTTCCACTCTCTGAAACATCACGAGCCTTGCTTTGCTCTCTCTATAACATCTGCAAACTTGCTTTACTATCTCTATAACATCTCCGGCCTTGCTTTCCACTCTCTGTAACATCTCCAGTCTTGCTTTCCCCTCTCTGCAACATCTCCAGCCTTGCTTTCCTCTCTCTGTAACATCTCCAGACTTGCATTCATATCTCTGTAACATCTCCAGCCTTCCTTTCATATCTCTGTAACATCTCCGGCCTTGCATTCCTATCTCATTAACATCTTCAGCCTTGCATTCCTATCTCTGTAACATCTCCGGCCTTGCTTTCCAAACTAAGTAACATGTCCAGCATTGCTTTCCTATCCCTGTAACATCTTCAGCCTTGCTTTCCAATCTCTGAAACATCTTCAGCCTTGCTTTGCTATCTCTGTAACATCTCCAGCATTGCCTTCATATCTCTGTAACATCTCCGGTCATGCTTTCCACTCTCAGAAACATCTCCAGCCTTGCTTTCCACTCTCTGAAACATCTCCAGCCTTGCTTTCATATCTCTTTAACATCTCCAGCTTGCTTTCCCCTCTCTGTAACATCTGCAAACTTGCTTTCCTATCTCTGTAACATCTCCGGCCTTGCATTTCTATCTCATTAACATCTTCGGCCTTGCATTCCTATCTCTGTAACATCTCCGGCTTGCTTTCCAAACTCTGTAACATGTCCAGCATTGCTTTCCTATCCCTATAACATCTTCAGCCTTGCTTTCCAATCTCTGTAACATCTTCAGCCTTGCTTTGCTATCTCTGTAACATTTCCAGCATTGCTTTCATATCTCTGTAACATCTCCGGCCATGTTTTCCACTCTCAGAAATATCTCCAGCCTTGCTTTCCACTCTCTGAAACATCTCCAGCCTTGCTTTCATATCTCTTTAACATCTCCAGCCTTGCTTTCCCCTCTCTGTAACATCTGCAAACTTGCTTTCCTATCTCCGTAACATCTCCGGCCATGCTTTCCACTCTCTGAAACATCTCCAGCCGTGCTTTCCACTCTCTGTAACATCTGCAAACAGTTTCCTATCTCTGTAACATCTGTTGCCTTGCTTTCCTCTCTCTGTAACGTCTGCAAACATGCTTTCCTATCTCTGTAACATTCCCGGCCTTGCTTTCCTATCTCTGTACCTTCTCTAGCTTTGCATTCATCTCTCTGTAACATGTCCAGCATTGCTTTCCTATCCCTGTAACATCTCCAGCCTTGCTTTCCACTCTCTGTAACATCTCCAGCCTTGCTTTTATCTCTCTGTAACATCTGCAACTTGCTTTGCTATCTCTGTAACATCTCCAGCCTTGCTTTGCTATCTCTGTAACATCTCCAGCATTGCTTTCATATCTCTGTAACATCTCCGGCCTAGCATTCCTATCTCTGGAACATCTCCAGCCTTGCTTTCCACACTCTGAAACGTCTCCAGCCTTGCTTTCATATCTCTGTAACATCTCCGGCCTTGCTTTCTCCTCTCTGTAACATCTGCAAACTTGCTTTCATATCTCTGTAACATCTCCGGCCATGCATTCCACTCTCTGAAACATCTCCAGCCTTGCTTTCCACTCTCTGTAACAGCTGCAAACATGCTTTCCTATCTCTGTAACATCTGTTGCCTTGCTTTCCTCTCTCTGTAACATCTGCAAACATGCTTTACTATCTCTGTAACATCCCCGACCTTGCTTTCCTATCTCTGCACCATCTCTAGCCTTGCATTCATCTCTCTGTAACATCTCCAGCTTTGCGTTCCTCTCTCTGTAACAGTTCCAGCCTTGCTTTCCACTCTCTGTTACATCTCCAGCTTTGCGTTCCTCTCTCTGTAACATCTCCAGCCTTGCTTTCCACTCTCTGAAACATCACGAGCCTTGCTTTGCTCTCTCTATAACATCTGCAAACTTGCTTTACTATCTCTATAACATCTCCGGCCTTGCTTTCCACTCTCTGTAACATCTCCAGTGTTGCTTTCCCCTCTCTGCAACATCTCCAGCCTTGCTTTCCTCTCTTTGTAACATCTCCAGACTTGCATTCATATCTCTGTAACATCTCCAGCCTTCCTTTCATATCTCTGTAACATCTCCGGCCTTGCATTTCTATCTCATTAACATCTTCGGCCTTGCATTCCTATCTCTGTAACATCTCCGGCCTTGCTTTCCAAACTAAGTAACATGACCAGCATTGCTTTCCTATCCCTGTATCATCTTCAGCCTTGCTTTCCAATCTCTGTAACATCTTCAGCCTTGCTTTGCTATCTCTGTAACATTTCCAGCATTGCTTTCATATCTCTGTAACATCTCCGGCCATGTTTTCCACTCTCAGAAATATCTCCAGCCTTGCTTTCCACTCTCTGAAACATCTCCAGCCTTGCTTTCATATCTCTTTAACATCTCCAGCCTTGCTTTCCCCTCTCTGTAACATCTGCAAACTTGCTTTCCTATCTCCGTAACATCTCCGGCCATGCTTTCCACTCTCTGAAACATCTCCAGCCGTGCTTTCCACTCTCTGTAACATCTGCAAACAGTTTCCTATCTCTGTAACATCTGTTGCCTTGCTTTCCTCTCTCTGTAACGTCTGCAAACATGCTTTACTATCTCTGTAACATTCCCGGCCTTGCTTTCCTATCTCTGTACCTTCTCTAGCTTTGCATTCATCTCTCTGTAACATGTCCAGCATTGCTTTCCTATCCCTGTAACATCTCCAGCCTTGCTTTCCACTCTCTGTAACATCTCCAGCCTTGCTTTTATCTCTCTGTAACATCTGCAACTTGCTTTGCTATCTCTGTAACATCTCCAGCCTTGCTTTGCTATCTCTGTAACATCTCCAGCATTGCTTTCATATCTCTGTAACATCTCCGGCCTTGCTTTCTCCTCTCTGTAACATCTGCAAACTTGCTTTCATATCTCTGTAACATCTCCGGCCATGCTTTCCACTCTCTGAAACATCTCCAGCCTTGCTTTCCACTCTCTGTAACAGCTGCAAACATGCTTTCCTATCTTTGTAACATCTGTTGCCTTGCTTTCCTCTCTCTGTAACATCTGCAAACATGCTTTACTATCTCTGTAACATCCCCGGCCTTGCTTTCCTATCTCTGCACAATCTCTAGCCTTGCATTCATCTCTCTGTAACATCTCCAGCTTTACGTTCCTCTCTCTGTAACAGTTCCAGCCTTGCTTTCCACTCTCTGTTACATCTCCAGCTTTGCGTTCCTCTCTCTGTAACATCTCCAGCCTTGCTTTCCACTCTCTGAAACATCACGAGCCTTGCTTTGCTCTCTCTATAACATCTGCAAACTTGCTTTACTATCTCTATAACATCTCCGGCCTTGCTTTCCACTCTCTGTAACATCTCCAGTCTTGCTTTCCCCTCTCTGCAACATCTCCAGCCTTGCTTTCCTCTCTCTGTAACATCTCCAGTCTTGCTTTCCCCTCTCTGAAACATCACGAGCCTTGCTTTCCTCTCTCTGTAACATCTGCAAACATGCTTTACTATCTCTGTAACATCCCCGGACTTGCTTTTCACTCTCTGTAACATCTGCAACTTGCTTTGCTATCTCTGTAACATCTACAGCCTTGCTTTCATATCTCTGTAACATCTCCAGCCTTGCTTTCATATCTGTGTAACATCTCCGGCCATGCTTTCCACTCTCTGAAACATATCCAACCTTGCTTTCCACTCTCTGTAACATCTGCAAACATGCTTTCCTATCTCTGTAACATCTGTTGCCTTGCTTTCCTCTCTCTGTAACATCTGCAAACATGCTTTACTATCTCTGTAATATCCCCGGCCTTGCTTTCCTGTGTCCGCACCATCTCTAGCCTTGCATTCATCTCTCTGTAACATCTCCAGCTTTGCGTTCCTCTCTCTGTAAGAGTTCCAGCCTTGCTTTCCACTCTCTGTAACATCTCTAGCCTTGCTTTCTCTCTCTCTGTAACATCTGCAAACGTGCTTTACTATCGCTGTAACATCTCCGGCCTTGCTTTCCACTCTCCGTAACATCTCCAGCCTTGCTTTCCTCTCTCTGTAACATCTCCGGCCTTGCTTTCATATCTCTGTAACATCTCCAGCCTTGCATTCCTATCTCATTAACATCTCCGGCCTTGCATTCCTATCTCTGTAACATCTCCGGCTTGCTTTCCAATCTCTGTAATATGACCAGCATTGCTTTCCTATCCCTGTAACATCTCCAGCCTTGCGTTCCACACTCTGTAACATCTCAGCCTTGCTTTACACTCTCTGTAACATCTGCAAACTTGCTTTGCTCTCTCTGTAACATCTCCAGCCTTGCTTTGCTATCTCTGTAACATCTCCAGCCTTGCTTTCATATCTCTGTAACATCTCCGGCCTTGCTTTCCACTCTCTGTAACATCTGCAAACATGCTTTCCTATCTCTGTCACATATGTTGCCTTGCTTTCCTCTCTCTGTAACATTTGCAAACATGCTTTACTATCTCAGTAAAATCCCCGGCCATGCTTTCCTATCTCTGTACCATCTCTAGCCTTGCATTCATCTCTCTGTAACATCTCCAGCTTTGCGTTCCACTCTCTGTAACATCTCCAGCCTTGCTTTCCATTCTCTGAATCATCTCTAGCCTTGCTTTGCTCTCTCTGTAACATCTGCAAACTTCCTTTACTATCTCTGTAACATCTCTGGTCTTGCTTTCCACTCTCTGTAACATCTCCAGCCTTGCATTCCTCTCTCTGTAACATCTCCAGCCTTGCTTTCATATCTCTGTAACATCTCCAGCCTAGCTTTGCTATCTCTGTAACATCCCCGGCCTTGCTTTCCTATCTCTGTACCATCTCTAGCCTTGCATTCATCTCTCTGTAATATCTCCAGCTTTGCGTTCCTCTCTCTGTAACATCTCCAGCCTTGCTTTCCACTCTCTGAAACATCACTAGCCTTGCTTTGCTCTCTCTGTAACATCTGCAAGCTTGCTTTACTATCTTTGTAACATCTCCAGCCTAGCTTTGCTATCTCTGTAACATCTCCAGCATTGCCTTCATATCTCGGTAACATCTCCGGCCTTGCATTCCTATCTCTGTAACATCTCCAGCCTAGCTTTGCTATCTCTGTAACATCTCCAGCATTGCTTTCATATCTCAGTAACATCTCCAGCCTTGCATTCCTATCTTTGTAACATCTCCAGCATTGCTTTCATATCTCTGTAACATCTCCGGCCTTGCATTCTTATCACTGTAACATCTCCAGCATTGCTTTCCCCTCTCTGTAACATCTTCAAACTTGTTTTCATATCTCTGTAACATCTCCGGCCATGCATTCCACTCTCTGTAACATCTGCAAACATGCTTTGCTATCTCTGTAACATCTGTTGCCTTGCTTTCCTCTCTCTGTAACATCTGCAAACATGCTTTACTATCTCAGTAACATCCCCGGCCTTGCTTTCCTATCTCTGTACCATCTCTAGCTTTGCATTCATCTCTCTGTAACATCTCCAGCTTTGCGTTCCTCTCTCTGTAACATCTCCAGCCTTGCTTTCCATTCTCTGAATCATCTCTAGCCTTGCTTTGCTCTCTCTGTAACATCTGCAAACTTGCTTTACTATCTCTGTAACATCTCCGGCCTTGCTTTCCACTCTCTGTAACATCTCCAGCCTTTCTTTCCTCTCTCTGTAACATCTCCAGCCTTGGTTTCATATCTCTGCAACATCGCCGGCCTTGCATTCCTATCTCATTAACATCTCCGGCCTTGCATTTCTATCTCTGTAACATCTCCGGCTTGCTTTCCAATCTCTGTAATATGTCCAGCATTCCTTTCCTATGCCTGTAACATCTCCAGCCTTGCTTTTCACTCTCTGTAACATCTGCAACTTGCTTTCATATCTCTGTAACATCTCCAGCCTTGCTTCGCTTTCTGTTTAACATCTCCAAGCTTGCTTTCATATCTCTGTAATATATCCGGCCATGCTTTCCCCTCTCCGTAACATCTCCAGCCTTGCTTTCCACTCTCTGTAACATCTGCAAACATGCTTTCCTATCTCTGTAACATCTGTTGCCTTGCTTTCCTCTCTCTGTAACATCTGCAAACATGCTTTACTATCTCTGTAACATCCCCGGACTTGCTTTTCACTCTCTGTAACATCTGCAACTTGCTTTGCTATCTCTGTAACATCTCCAGCCTTGCTTTGCTATCTCTGTAACATCTACAGCGTTGCTTTCATATCTCTGTAACATCTCCAGCCTTGCTTTCATATCTGTGTAACATCTCCGGCCATGCTTTCCACTCTCTGAAACATATCCAACCTTGCTTTCCACTCTCTGTAACATCTGCAAACATGCTTTCCTATCTCTGTAACATCTGTTGCCTTGCATTCCTCTCTCTGTAACATCTGCAAACATGCTTTACTATCTCTGTAACATCCCCGGCCTTGCTTTCCTGTGTCCGTACCATCTCTAGCCTTGCATTCATCTCTCTGTAACATCTCCAGCTTTGCGTTCCTCTCTCTGTAAGAGTTCCAGCCTTGCTTTCCACTCTCTGTAACATCTCTAGCCTTGCTTTCTCTCTCTCTGTAACATCTGCAAACGTGCTTTACTATCGCTGTAACATCTCCGGCCTTGCTTTCCACTCTCCGTAACATCTCCAGCCTTGCTTTCCTCTCTCTGTAACATCTCCGGCCTTGCTTTCATATCTCTGTAACATCTCCAGCCTTGCATTCCTATCTCATTAACATCTCCGGCCTTGCATTCCTATCTCTGTAACATCTCCGGCTTGCTTTCCAATCTCTGTAATATGACCAGCATTGCTTTCCTATCCCTGCAACATCTCCAGCCTTGCGTTCCACACTCTGTAACATCTCAGCCTTGCTTTACACTCTCTGTAACATCTGCAAACTTGCTTTGCTCTCTCTGCAACATCTCCAGCCTTGCTTTGCTATCTCTGTAACATCTCCAGCCTTGCTTTCATATCTCTGTAACATCTCCGGCCTTGCTTTCCACTCTCTGTAACATCTGCAAACATGCTTGCCTATCTCTGTAACATCTGTTGCCTTGCGTTCCTCTCTCTGTAACATCTGCAAACATGCTTTACTATCTCTGTAACATCCCCGGCCTTGCTTTCCTATCTCTGTACCATCTCTAGCCTTGCATTCATCTCTCTGTAATATCTCCAGCTTTGCGTTCCTCTCTCTGTAACATCTCCAGCCTTGCTTTCCACTCTCTGAAACATCTCTAGCCTTGCTTTGCTCTCTCTGTAACATCTGCAAGCTTGCTTTACTATCTCTGTTACATCTCCGGCCTTGCTTTCCTAAGTCTGTATCATCTCTGGCCTTGCATTCATCTCTCTGTTTCATCTCCAGCTTTGCGTTCCTCACTCTGTAAGAGATCCAGCCTTGCTTTCCACTCTCTGAAACATCTCTAGCGTGGCGTTCCTCACTCTGAAACAACTCCAGCCTTGCTTTCCACTCTCTGAAACATCTCTAGCGTTGATTTGCTCTCTCTGTAACATCTGCAAACTTGTTTTACTATCTCTGAATCATCTCCGGCCTTGCTTTCCACTCTCTGTAACATCTCCAGACTTGCTTTCATATCTCTGTAACGTCTCCAGCCTTGCTTTCATATCTCTGTAACATCTCCAGCCTAGCTTTGCTATCTCTGTAACATCCCCGGCCTTGCTTTCCTATCTCTGTACCATCTCTAGCCTTGCATTCATCTCTCTGTAACATCTCCAGCTTTACGTTCCTCTCTCTGTAACAGTTCCAGCCTTGCTTTCCACTCTCTGTTACATCTCCAGCTTTGCGTTCCTCTCTCTGTAACATCTCCAGCCTTGCTTTCCACTCTCTGAAACATCACGAGCCTTGCTTTGCTCTCTCTATAACATCTGCAAACTTGCTTTACTATCTCTATAACATCTCCGGCCTTGCTTTCCACTCTCTGTAACATCTCCAGTCTTGCTTTCCCCTCTCTGCAACATCTCCAGCCTTGCTTTCCTCTCTCTGTAACATCTCCAGTCTTGCTTTCCCCTCTCTGAAACATCACGAGCCTTGCTTTCCTCTCTCTGTAACATCTGCAAACATGCTTTACTATCTCTGTAACATCCCCGGACTTGCTTTTCACTCTCTGTAACATCTGCAACTTGCTTTGCTATCTCTGTAACATCTACAGCCTTGCTTTCATATCTCTGTAACATCTCCAGCCTTGCTTTCATATCTGTGTAACATCTCCGGCCATGCTTTCCACTCTCTGAAACATATCCAACCTTGCTTTCCACTCTCTGTAACATCTGCAAACATGCTTTCCTATCTCTGTAACATCTGTTGCCTTGCTTTCCTCTCTCTGTAACATCTGCAAACATGCTTTACTATCTCTGTAATATCCCCGGCCTTGCTTTCCTGTGTCCGCACCATCTCTAGCCTTGCATTCATCTCTCTGTAACATCTCCAGCTTTGCGTTCCTCTCTCTGTAAGAGTTCCAGCCTTGCTTTCCACTCTCTGTAACATCTCTAGCCTTGCTTTCTCTCTCTCTGTAACATCTGCAAACGTGCTTTACTATCGCTGTAACATCTCCGGCCTTGCTTTCCACTCTCCGTAACATCTCCAGCCTTGCTTTCCTCTCTCTGTAACATCTCCGGCCTTGCTTTCATATCTCTGTAACATCTCCAGCCTTGCATTCCTATCTCATTAACATCTCCGGCCTTGCATTCCTATCTCTGTAACATCTCCGGCTTGCTTTCCAATCTCTGTAATATGACCAGCATTGCTTTCCTATCCCTGTAACATCTCCAGCCTTGCGTTCCACACTCTGTAACATCTCAGCCTTGCTTTACACTCTCTGTAACATCTGCAAACTTGCTTTGCTCTCTCTGTAACATCTCCAGCCTTGCTTTGCTATCTCTGTAACATCTCCAGCCTTGCTTTCATATCTCTGTAACATCTCCGGCCTTGCTTTCCACTCTCTGTAACATCTGCAAACATGCTTTCCTATCTCTGTCACATATGTTGCCTTGCTTTCCTCTCTCTGTAACATTTGCAAACATGCTTTACTATCTCAGTAAAATCCCCGGCCATGCTTTCCTATCTCTGTACCATCTCTAGCCTTGCATTCATCTCTCTGTAACATCTCCAGCTTTGCGTTCCACTCTCTGTAACATCTCCAGCCTTGCTTTCCATTCTCTGAATCATCTCTAGCCTTGCTTTGCTCTCTCTGTAACATCTGCAAACTTCCTTTACTATCTCTGTAACATCTCTGGTCTTGCTTTCCACTCTCTGTAACATCTCCAGCCTTGCATTCCTCTCTCTGTAACATCTCCAGCCTTGCTTTCATATCTCTGTAACATCTCCAGCCTAGCTTTGCTATCTCTGTAACATCCCCGGCCTTGCTTTCCTATCTCTGTACCATCTCTAGCCTTGCATTCATCTCTCTGTAATATCTCCAGCTTTGCGTTCCTCTCTCTGTAACATCTCCAGCCTTGCTTTCCACTCTCTGAAACATCTCTAGCCTTGCTTTGCTCTCTCTGTAACATCTGCAAGCTTGCTTTACTATCTTTGTAACATCTCCAGCCTAGCTTTGCTATCTCTGTAACATCTCCAGCATTGCCTTCATATCTCGGTAACATCTCCGGCCTTGCATTCCTATCTCTGTAACATCTCCAGCCTAGCTTTGCTATCTCTGTAACATCTCCAGCATTGCTTTCATATCTCAGTAACATCTCCAGCCTTGCATTCCTATCTTTGTAACATCTCCAGCATTGCTTTCATATCTCTGTAACATCTCCGGCCTTGCATTCTTATCACTGTAACATCTCCAGCATTGCTTTCCCCTCTCTGTAACATCTTCAAACTTGTTTTCATATCTCTGTAACATCTCCGGCCATGCATTCCACTCTCTGTAACATCTGCAAACATGCTTTCCTATCTCCGTAACATCTCCGGCCATGCTTTCCACTCTCTGAAACATCTCCAGCCGTGCTTTCCACTCTCTGTAACATCTGCAAACAGTTTCCTATCTCTGTAACATCTGTTGCCTTGCTTTCCTCTCTCTGTAACGTCTGCAAACATGCTTTCCTATCTCTGTAACATTCCCGGCCTTGCTTTCCTATCTCTGTACCTTCTCTAGCTTTGCATTCATCTCTCTGTAACATGTCCAGCATTGCTTTCCTATCCCTGTAACATCTCCAGCCTTGCTTTCCACTCTCTGTAACATCTCCAGCCTTGCTTTTATCTCTCTGTAACATCTGCAACTTGCTTTGCTATCTCTGTAACATCTCCAGCCTTGCTTTGCTATCTCTGTAACATCTCCAGCATTGCTTTCATATCTCTGTAACATCTCCGGCCTAGCATTCCTATCTCTGGAACATCTCCAGCCTTGCTTTCCACACTCTGAAACGTCTCCAGCCTTGCTTTCATATCTCTGTAACATCTCCGGCCTTGCTTTCTCCTCTCTGTAACATCTGCAAACTTGCTTTCATATCTCTGTAACATCTCCGGCCATGCTTTCCACTCTCTGAAACATCTCCAGCCTTGCTTTCCACTCTCTGTAACAGCTGCAAACATGCTTTCCTATCTCTGTAACATCTGTTGCCTTGCTTTCCTCTCTCTGTAACATCTGCAAACATGCTTTACTATCTCTGTAACATCCCCGGCCTTGCTTTCCTATCTCTGCACAATCTCTAGCCTTGCATTCATCTCTCTGTAACATCTCCAGCTTTACGTTCCTCTCTCTGTAACAGTTCCAGCCTTGCTTTCCACTCTCTGTTACATCTCCAGCTTTGCGTTCCTCTCTCTGTAACATCTCCAGCCTTGCTTTCCACTCTCTGAAACATCACGAGCCTTGCTTTGCTCTCTCTATAACATCTGCAAACTTGCTTTACTATCTCTATAACATCTCCGGCCTTGCTTTCCACTCTCTGTAACATCTCCAGTCTTGCTTTCCCCTCTCTGCAACATCTCCAGCCTTGCTTTCCTCTCTCTGTAACATCTCCAGACTTGCATTCATATCTCTGTAACATCTCCAGCCTTCCTTTCATATCTCTGTAACATCTCCGGCCTTGCATTCCTATCTCATTAACATCTTCAGCCTTGCATTCCTATCTCTGTAACATCTCCGGCCTTGCTTTCCAAACTAAGTAACATGTCCAGCATTGCTTTCCTATCCCTGTAACATCTTCAGCCTTGCTTTCCAATCTCTGAAACATCTTCAGCCTTGCTTTGCTATCTCTGTAACATCTCCAGCATTGCCTTCATATCTCTGTAACATCTCCGGTCATGCTTTCCACTCTCAGAAACATCTCCAGCCTTGCTTTCCACTCTCTGAAACATCTCCAGCCTTGCTTTCATATCTCTTTAACATCTCCAGCTTGCTTTCCCCTCTCTGTAACATCTGCAAACTTGCTTTCCTATCTCTGTAACATCTCCGGCCTTGCATTTCTATCTCATTAACATCTTCGGCCTTGCATTCCTATCTCTGTAACATCTCCGGCTTGCTTTCCAAACTCTGTAACATGTCCAGCATTGCTTTCCTATCCCTATAACATCTTCAGCCTTGCTTTCCAATCTCTGTAACATCTTCAGCCTTGCTTTGCTATCTCTGTAACATTTCCAGCATTGCTTTCATATCTCTGTAACATCTCCGGCCATGTTTTCCACTCTCAGAAATATCTCCAGCCTTGCTTTCCACTCTCTGAAACATCTCCAGCCTTGCTTTCATATCTCTTTAACATCTCCAGCCTTGCTTTCCCCTCTCTGTAACATCTGCAAACTTGCTTTCCTATCTCCGTAACATCTCCGGCCATGCTTTCCACTCTCTGAAACATCTCCAGCCGTGCTTTCCACTCTCTGTAACATCTGCAAACAGTTTCCTATCTCTGTAACATCTGTTGCCTTGCTTTCCTCTCTCTGTAACGTCTGCAAACATGCTTTCCTATCTCTGTAACATTCCCGGCCTTGCTTTCCTATCTCTGTACCTTCTCTAGCTTTGCATTCATCTCTCTGTAACATGTCCAGCATTGCTTTCCTATCCCTGTAACATCTCCAGCCTTGCTTTCCACTCTCTGTAACATCTCCAGCCTTGCTTTTATCTCTCTGTAACATCTGCAACTTGCTTTGCTATCTCTGTAACATCTCCAGCCTTGCTTTGCTATCTCTGTAACATCTCCAGCATTGCTTTCATATCTCTGTAACATCTCCGGCCTAGCATTCCTATCTCTGGAACATCTCCAGCCTTGCTTTCCACACTCTGAAACGTCTCCAGCCTTGCTTTCATATCTCTGTAACATCTCCGGCCTTGCTTTCTCCTCTCTGTAACATCTGCAAACTTGCTTTCATATCTCTGTAACATCTCCGGCCATGCATTCCACTCTCTGAAACATCTCCAGCCTTGCTTTCCACTCTCTGTAACAGCTGCAAACATGCTTTCCTATCTCTGTAACATCTGTTGCCTTGCTTTCCTCTCTCTGTAACATCTGCAAACATGCTTTACTATCTCTGTAACATCCCCGACCTTGCTTTCCTATCTCTGCACCATCTCTAGCCTTGCATTCATCTCTCTGTAACATCTCCAGCTTTGCGTTCCTCTCTCTGTAACAGTTCCAGCCTTGCTTTCCACTCTCTGTTACATCTCCAGCTTTGCGTTCCTCTCTCTGTAACATCTCCAGCCTTGCTTTCCACTCTCTGAAACATCACGAGCCTTGCTTTGCTCTCTCTATAACATCTGCAAACTTGCTTTACTATCTCTATAACATCTCCGGCCTTGCTTTCCACTCTCTGTAACATCTCCAGTGTTGCTTTCCCCTCTCTGCAACATCTCCAGCCTTGCTTTCCTCTCTTTGTAACATCTCCAGACTTGCATTCATATCTCTGTAACATCTCCAGCCTTCCTTTCATATCTCTGTAACATCTCCGGCCTTGCATTTCTATCTCATTAACATCTTCGGCCTTGCATTCCTATCTCTGTAACATCTCCGGCCTTGCTTTCCAAACTAAGTAACATGACCAGCATTGCTTTCCTATCCCTGTATCATCTTCAGCCTTGCTTTCCAATCTCTGTAACATCTTCAGCCTTGCTTTGCTATCTCTGTAACATTTCCAGCATTGCTTTCATATCTCTGTAACATCTCCGGCCATGTTTTCCACTCTCAGAAATATCTCCAGCCTTGCTTTCCACTCTCTGAAACATCTCCAGCCTTGCTTTCATATCTCTTTAACATCTCCAGCCTTGCTTTCCCCTCTCTGTAACATCTGCAAACTTGCTTTCCTATCTCCGTAACATCTCCGGCCATGCTTTCCACTCTCTGAAACATCTCCAGCCGTGCTTTCCACTCTCTGTAACATCTGCAAACAGTTTCCTATCTCTGTAACATCTGTTGCCTTGCTTTCCTCTCTCTGTAACGTCTGCAAACATGCTTTACTATCTCTGTAACATTCCCGGCCTTGCTTTCCTATCTCTGTACCTTCTCTAGCTTTGCATTCATCTCTCTGTAACATGTCCAGCATTGCTTTCCTATCCCTGTAACATCTCCAGCCTTGCTTTCCACTCTCTGTAACATCTCCAGCCTTGCTTTTATCTCTCTGTAACATCTGCAACTTGCTTTGCTATCTCTGTAACATCTCCAGCCTTGCTTTGCTATCTCTGTAACATCTCCAGCATTGCTTTCATATCTCTGTAACATCTCCGGCCTTGCTTTCTCCTCTCTGTAACATCTGCAAACTTGCTTTCATATCTCTGTAACATCTCCGGCCATGCTTTCCACTCTCTGAAACATCTCCAGCCTTGCTTTCCACTCTCTGTAACAGCTGCAAACATGCTTTCCTATCTTTGTAACATCTGTTGCCTTGCTTTCCTCTCTCTGTAACATCTGCAAACATGCTTTACTATCTCTGTAACATCCCCGGCCTTGCTTTCCTATCTCTGCACAATCTCTAGCCTTGCATTCATCTCTCTGTAACATCTCCAGCTTTACGTTCCTCTCTCTGTAACAGTTCCAGCCTTGCTTTCCACTCTCTGTTACATCTCCAGCTTTGCGTTCCTCTCTCTGTAACATCTCCAGCCTTGCTTTCCACTCTCTGAAACATCACGAGCCTTGCTTTGCTCTCTCTATAACATCTGCAAACATGCTTTACTATCTCTGTAACATCTCCGGCCTTGCTTTCCACTCTCTGTAACATCTCCAGTCTTGCTTTCCCCTCTCTGCAACATCTACAGCCTTGCTTTCATATCTCTGTAACATCTCCAGCCTTGCTTTCATATCTGTGTAACATCTCCGGCCATGCTTTCCACTCTCTGAAACATATCCAACCTTGCTTTCCACTCTCTGTAACATCTGCAAACATGCTTTCCTATCTCTGTAACATCTGTTGCCTTGCTTTCCTCTCTCTGTAACATCTGCAAACATGCTTTACTATCTCTGTAATATCCCCGGCCTTGCTTTCCTGTGTCCGCACCATCTCTAGCCTTGCATTCATCTCTCTGTAACATCTCCAGCTTTGCGTTCCTCTCTCTGTAAGAGTTCCAGCCTTGCTTTCCACTCTCTGTAACATCTCTAGCCTTGCTTTCTCTCTCTCTGTAACATCTGCAAACGTGCTTTACTATCGCTGTAACATCTCCGGCCTTGCTTTCCACTCTCCGTAACATCTCCAGCCTTGCTTTCCTCTCTCTGTAACATCTCCGGCCTTGCTTTCATATCTCTGTAACATCTCCAGCCTTGCATTCCTATCTCATTAACATCTCCGGCCTTGCATTCCTATCTCTGTAACATCTCCGGCTTGCTTTCCAATCTCTGTAATATGACCAGCATTGCTTTCCTATCCCTGTAACATCTCCAGCCTTGCGTTCCACACTCTGTAACATCTCAGCCTTGCTTTACACTCTCTGTAACATCTGCAAACTTGCTTTGCTCTCTCTGTAACATCTCCAGCCTTGCTTTGCTATCTCTGTAACATCTCCAGCCTTGCTTTCATATCTCTGTAACATCTCCGGCCTTGCTTTCCACTCTCTGTAACATCTGCAAACATGCTTTCCTATCTCTGTCACATATGTTGCCTTGCTTTCCTCTCTCTGTAACATTTGCAAACATGCTTTACTATCTCAGTAAAATCCCCGGCCATGCTTTCCTATCTCTGTACCATCTCTAGCCTTGCATTCATCTCTCTGTAACATCTCCAGCTTTGCGTTCCACTCTCTGTAACATCTCCAGCCTTGCTTTCCATTCTCTGAATCATCTCTAGCCTTGCTTTGCTCTCTCTGTAACATCTGCAAACTTCCTTTACTATCTCTGTAACATCTCTGGTCTTGCTTTCCACTCTCTGTAACATCTCCAGCCTTGCATTCCTCTCTCTGTAACATCTCCAGCCTTGCTTTCATATCTCTGTAACATCTCCAGCCTAGCTTTGCTATCTCTGTAACATCCCCGGCCTTGCTTTCCTATCTCTGTACCATCTCTAGCCTTGCATTCATCTCTCTGTAATATCTCCAGCTTTGCGTTCCTCTCTCTGTAACATCTCCAGCCTTGCTTTCCACTCTCTGAAACATCACTAGCCTTGCTTTGCTCTCTCTGTAACATCTGCAAGCTTGCTTTACTATCTTTGTAACATCTCCAGCCTAGCTTTGCTATCTCTGTAACATCTCCAGCATTGCCTTCATATCTCGGTAACATCTCCGGCCTTGCATTCCTATCTCTGTAACATCTCCAGCCTAGCTTTGCTATCTCTGTAACATCTCCAGCATTGCTTTCATATCTCAGTAACATCTCCAGCCTTGCATTCCTATCTTTGTAACATCTCCAGCATTGCTTTCATATCTCTGTAACATCTCCGGCCTTGCATTCTTATCACTGTAACATCTCCAGCATTGCTTTCCCCTCTCTGTAACATCTTCAAACTTGTTTTCATATCTCTGTAACATCTCCGGCCATGCATTCCACTCTCTGTAACATCTGCAAACATGCTTTGCTATCTCTGTAACATCTGTTGCCTTGCTTTCCTCTCTCTGTAACATCTGCAAACATGCTTTACTATCTCAGTAACATCCCCGGCCTTGCTTTCCTATCTCTGTACCATCTCTAGCTTTGCATTCATCTCTCTGTAACATCTCCAGCTTTGCGTTCCTCTCTCTGTAACATCTCCAGCCTTGCTTTCCATTCTCTGAATCATCTCTAGCCTTGCTTTGCTCTCTCTGTAACATCTGCAAACTTGCTTTACTATCTCTGTAACATCTCCGGCCTTGCTTTCCACTCTCTGTAACATCTCCAGCCTTTCTTTCCTCTCTCTGTAACATCTCCAGCCTTGGTTTCATATCTCTGCAACATCGCCGGCCTTGCATTCCTATCTCATTAACATCTCCGGCCTTGCATTTCTATCTCTGTAACATCTCCGGCTTGCTTTCCAATCTCTGTAATATGTCCAGCATTCCTTTCCTATGCCTGTAACATCTCCAGCCTTGCTTTTCACTCTCTGTAACATCTGCAACTTGCTTTCATATCTCTGTAACATCTCCAGCCTTGCTTCGCTTTCTGTTTAACATCTCCAAGCTTGCTTTCATATCTCTGTAATATATCCGGCCATGCTTTCCCCTCTCCGTAACATCTCCAGCCTTGCTTTCCACTCTCTGTAACATCTGCAAACATGCTTTCCTATCTCTGTAACATCTGTTGCCTTGCTTTCCTCTCTCTGTAACATCTGCAAACATGCTTTACTATCTCTGTAACATCCCCGGACTTGCTTTTCACTCTCTGTAACATCTGCAACTTGCTTTGCTATCTCTGTAACATCTCCAGCCTTGCTTTGCTATCTCTGTAACATCTACAGCGTTGCTTTCATATCTCTGTAACATCTCCAGCCTTGCTTTCATATCTGTGTAACATCTCCGGCCATGCTTTCCACTCTCTGAAACATATCCAACCTTGCTTTCCACTCTCTGTAACATCTGCAAACATGCTTTCCTATCTCTGTAACATCTGTTGCCTTGCATTCCTCTCTCTGTAACATCTGCAAACATGCTTTACTATCTCTGTAACATCCCCGGCCTTGCTTTCCTGTGTCCGTACCATCTCTAGCCTTGCATTCATCTCTCTGTAACATCTCCAGCTTTGCGTTCCTCTCTCTGTAAGAGTTCCAGCCTTGCTTTCCACTCTCTGTAACATCTCTAGCCTTGCTTTCTCTCTCTCTGTAACATCTGCAAACGTGCTTTACTATCGCTGTAACATCTCCGGCCTTGCTTTCCACTCTCCGTAACATCTCCAGCCTTGCTTTCCTCTCTCTGTAACATCTCCGGCCTTGCTTTCATATCTCTGTAACATCTCCAGCCTTGCATTCCTATCTCATTAACATCTCCGGCCTTGCATTCCTATCTCTGTAACATCTCCGGCTTGCTTTCCAATCTCTGTAATATGACCAGCATTGCTTTCCTATCCCTGCAACATCTCCAGCCTTGCGTTCCACACTCTGTAACATCTCAGCCTTGCTTTACACTCTCTGTAACATCTGCAAACTTGCTTTGCTCTCTCTGCAACATCTCCAGCCTTGCTTTGCTATCTCTGTAACATCTCCAGCCTTGCTTTCATATCTCTGTAACATCTCCGGCCTTGCTTTCCACTCTCTGTAACATCTGCAAACATGCTTGCCTATCTCTGTAACATCTGTTGCCTTGCGTTCCTCTCTCTGTAACATCTGCAAACATGCTTTACTATCTCTGTAACATCCCCGGCCTTGCTTTCCTATCTCTGTACCATCTCTAGCCTTGCATTCATCTCTCTGTAATATCTCCAGCTTTGCGTTCCTCTCTCTGTAACATCTCCAGCCTTGCTTTCCACTCTCTGAAACATCTCTAGCCTTGCTTTGCTCTCTCTGTAACATCTGCAAGCTTGCTTTACTATCTCTGTTACATCTCCGGCCTTGCTTTCCTAAGTCTGTATCATCTCTGGCCTTGCATTCATCTCTCTGTTTCATCTCCAGCTTTGCGTTCCTCACTCTGTAAGAGATCCAGCCTTGCTTTCCACTCTCTGAAACATCTCTAGCGTGGCGTTCCTCACTCTGAAACAACTCCAGCCTTGCTTTCCACTCTCTGAAACATCTCTAGCGTTGATTTGCTCTCTCTGTAACATCTGCAAACTTGTTTTACTATCTCTGAATCATCTCCGGCCTTGCTTTCCACTCTCTGTAACATCTCCAGACTTGCTTTCATATCTCTGTAACGTCTCCAGCCTTGCTTTCATATCTCTGTAACATCTCCAGCCTAGCTTTGCTATCTCTGTAACATCCCCGGCCTTGCTTTCCTATCTCTGTACCATCTCTAGCCTTGCATTCATCTCTCTGTAACATCTCCAGCTTTACGTTCCTCTCTCTGTAACAGTTCCAGCCTTGCTTTCCACTCTCTGTTACATCTCCAGCTTTGCGTTCCTCTCTCTGTAACATCTCCAGCCTTGCTTTCCACTCTCTGAAACATCACGAGCCTTGCTTTGCTCTCTCTATAACATCTGCAAACTTGCTTTACTATCTCTATAACATCTCCGGCCTTGCTTTCCACTCTCTGTAACATCTCCAGTCTTGCTTTCCCCTCTCTGCAACATCTCCAGCCTTGCTTTCCTCTCTCTGTAACATCTCCAGTCTTGCTTTCCCCTCTCTGAAACATCACGAGCCTTGCTTTCCTCTCTCTGTAACATCTGCAAACATGCTTTACTATCTCTGTAACATCCCCGGACTTGCTTTTCACTCTCTGTAACATCTGCAACTTGCTTTGCTATCTCTGTAACATCTACAGCCTTGCTTTCATATCTCTGTAACATCTCCAGCCTTGCTTTCATATCTGTGTAACATCTCCGGCCATGCTTTCCACTCTCTGAAACATATCCAACCTTGCTTTCCACTCTCTGTAACATCTGCAAACATGCTTTCCTATCTCTGTAACATCTGTTGCCTTGCTTTCCTCTCTCTGTAACATCTGCAAACATGCTTTACTATCTCTGTAATATCCCCGGCCTTGCTTTCCTGTGTCCGCACCATCTCTAGCCTTGCATTCATCTCTCTGTAACATCTCCAGCTTTGCGTTCCTCTCTCTGTAAGAGTTCCAGCCTTGCTTTCCACTCTCTGTAACATCTCTAGCCTTGCTTTCTCTCTCTCTGTAACATCTGCAAACGTGCTTTACTATCGCTGTAACATCTCCGGCCTTGCTTTCCACTCTCCGTAACATCTCCAGCCTTGCTTTCCTCTCTCTGTAACATCTCCGGCCTTGCTTTCATATCTCTGTAACATCTCCAGCCTTGCATTCCTATCTCATTAACATCTCCGGCCTTGCATTCCTATCTCTGTAACATCTCCGGCTTGCTTTCCAATCTCTGTAATATGACCAGCATTGCTTTCCTATCCCTGTAACATCTCCAGCCTTGCGTTCCACACTCTGTAACATCTCAGCCTTGCTTTACACTCTCTGTAACATCTGCAAACTTGCTTTGCTCTCTCTGTAACATCTCCAGCCTTGCTTTGCTATCTCTGTAACATCTCCAGCCTTGCTTTCATATCTCTGTAACATCTCCGGCCTTGCTTTCCACTCTCTGTAACATCTGCAAACATGCTTTCCTATCTCTGTCACATATGTTGCCTTGCTTTCCTCTCTCTGTAACATTTGCAAACATGCTTTACTATCTCAGTAAAATCCCCGGCCATGCTTTCCTATCTCTGTACCATCTCTAGCCTTGCATTCATCTCTCTGTAACATCTCCAGCTTTGCGTTCCACTCTCTGTAACATCTCCAGCCTTGCTTTCCATTCTCTGAATCATCTCTAGCCTTGCTTTGCTCTCTCTGTAACATCTGCAAACTTCCTTTACTATCTCTGTAACATCTCTGGTCTTGCTTTCCACTCTCTGTAACATCTCCAGCCTTGCATTCCTCTCTCTGTAACATCTCCAGCCTTGCTTTCATATCTCTGTAACATCTCCAGCCTAGCTTTGCTATCTCTGTAACATCCCCGGCCTTGCTTTCCTATCTCTGTACCATCTCTAGCCTTGCATTCATCTCTCTGTAATATCTCCAGCTTTGCGTTCCTCTCTCTGTAACATCTCCAGCCTTGCTTTCCACTCTCTGAAACATCTCTAGCCTTGCTTTGCTCTCTCTGTAACATCTGCAAGCTTGCTTTACTATCTTTGTAACATCTCCAGCCTAGCTTTGCTATCTCTGTAACATCTCCAGCATTGCCTTCATATCTCGGTAACATCTCCGGCCTTGCATTCCTATCTCTGTAACATCTCCAGCCTAGCTTTGCTATCTCTGTAACATCTCCAGCATTGCTTTCATATCTCAGTAACATCTCCAGCCTTGCATTCCTATCTTTGTAACATCTCCAGCATTGCTTTCATATCTCTGTAACATCTCCGGCCTTGCATTCTTATCACTGTAACATCTCCAGCATTGCTTTCCCCTCTCTGTAACATCTTCAAACTTGTTTTCATATCTCTGTAACATCTCCGGCCATGCATTCCACTCTCTGTAACATCTGCAAACATGCTTTGCTATCTCTGTAACATCTGTTGCCTTGCTTTCCTCTCTCTGTAACATCTGCAAACATGCTTTACTATCTCAGTAACATCCCCGGCCTTGCTTTCCTATCTCTGTACCATCTCTAGCTTTGCATTCATCTCTCTGTAACATCTCCAGCTTTGCGTTCCTCTCTCTGTAACATCTCCAGCCTTGCTTTCCATTCTCTGAATCATCTCTAGCCTTGCTTTGCTCTCTCTGTAACATCTGCAAACTTGCTTTACTATCTCTGTAACATCTCCGGCCTTGCTTTCCACTCTCTGTAACATCTCCAGCCTTTCTTTCCTCTCTCTGTAACATCTCCAGCCTTGGTTTCATATCTCTGCAACATCGCCGGCCTTGCATTCCTATCTCATTAACATCTCCGGCCTTGCATTTCTATCTCTGTAACATCTCCGGCTTGCTTTCCAATCTCTGTAATATGTCCAGCATTCCTTTCCTATGCCTGTAACATCTCCAGCCTTGCTTTTCACTCTCTGTAACATCTGCAACTTGCTTTCATATCTCTGTAACATCTCCAGCCTTGCTTCGCTTTCTGTTTAACATCTCCAAGCTTGCTTTCATATCTCTGTAATATATCCGGCCATGCTTTCCCCTCTCCGTAACATCTCCAGCCTTGCTTTCCACTCTCTGTAACATCTGCAAACATGCTTTCCTATCTCTGTAACATCTGTTGCCTTGCTTTCCTCTCTCTGTAACATCTGCAAACATGCTTTACTATCTCTGTAACATCCCCGGACTTGCTTTTCACTCTCTGTAACATCTGCAACTTGCTTTGCTATCTCTGTAACATCTCCAGCCTTGCTTTGCTATCTCTGTAACATCTACAGCGTTGCTTTCATATCTCTGTAACATCTCCAGCCTTGCTTTCATATCTGTGTAACATCTCCGGCCATGCTTTCCACTCTCTGAAACATATCCAACCTTGCTTTCCACTCTCTGTAACATCTGCAAACATGCTTTCCTATCTCTGTAACATCTGTTGCCTTGCATTCCTCTCTCTGTAACATCTGCAAACATGCTTTACTATCTCTGTAACATCCCCGGCCTTGCTTTCCTGTGTCCGCACCATCTCTAGCCTTGCATTCATCTCTCTGTAACATCTCCAGCTTTGCGTTCCTCTCTCTGTAAGAGTTCCAGCCTTGCTTTCCACTCTCTGTAACATCTCTAGCCTTGCTTTCTCTCTCTCTGTAACATCTGCAAACGTGCTTTACTATCGCTGTAACATCTCCGGCCTTGCTTTCCACTCTCCGTAACATCTCCAGCCTTGCTTTCCTCTCTCTGTAACATCTCCGGCCTTGCTTTCATATCTCTGTAACATCTCCAGCCTTGCATTCCTATCTCATTAACATCTCCGGCCTTGCATTCCTATCTCTGTAACATCTCCGGCTTGCTTTCCAATCTCTGTAATATGACCAGCATTGCTTTCCTATCCCTGCAACATCTCCAGCCTTGCGTTCCACACTCTGTAACATCTCAGCCTTGCTTTACACTCTCTGTAACATCTGCAAACTTGCTTTGCTCTCTCTGCAACATCTCCAGCCTTGCTTTGCTATCTCTGTAACATCTCCAGCCTTGCTTTCATATCTCTGTAACATCTCCGGCCTTGCTTTCCACTCTCTGTAACATCTGCAAACATGCTTGCCTATCTCTGTAACATCTGTTGCCTTGCGTTCCTCTCTCTGTAACATCTGCAAACATGCTTTACTATCTCTGTAACATCCCCGGCCTTGCTTTCCTATCTCTGTACCATCTCTAGCCTTGCATTCATCTCTCTGTAATATCTCCAGCTTTGCGTTCCTCTCTCTGTAACATCTCCAGCCTTGCTTTCCACTCTCTGAAACATCTCTAGCCTTGCTTTGCTCTCTCTGTAACATCTGCAAGCTTGCTTTACTATCTCTGTTACATCTCCGGCCTTGCTTTCCTAAGTCTGTATCATCTCTGGCCTTGCATTCATCTCTCTGTTTCATCTCCAGCTTTGCGTTCCTCACTCTGTAAGAGATCCAGCCTTGCTTTCCACTCTCTGAAACATCTCTAGCGTGGCGTTCCTCACTCTGAAACAACTCCAGCCTTGCTTTCCACTCTCTGAAACATCTCTAGCGTTGATTTGCTCTCTCTGTAACATCTGCAAACTTGTTTTACTATCTCTGAAACATCTCCGGCCTTGCTTTCCACTCTCTGTAACATCTCCAGACTTGCTTTCATATCTCTGTAACGTCTCCAGCCTTGCTTTCATATCTCTGTAACATCTCCGGCCTTGCATTCCTATCTCATTAACATCTTCGGCCTTGCATTCCTATCTCTGTAACATCTCCGGCTTGCTTTCCAATCTCTGTAACATCTCCAGCATTGCTTTCATATCTCTGTAACATCTCCGGCCTTGCTTTCTCGTCTCTGTAACATCTGCAAACTTGCTTTCCTATCTCTGTAACATCTCCGGCCATGCTTTCCACTCTCTGAAACATCTCCAGCCTTGCTTTCCACTCTCTGAAACATCTCCAGCCTTGCTTTCATATCTCTGTAACATCTCCAGCCTTGCTTTCTCGTCTCTGTAACAACTGCAAACTTGCTTTCCTATCTCTGTAACATCTCCGGCCATGCTTTCCACTCTCTGAAACATCTCCAGCCTTGCTTTCCTCTCTCTGCAACATCTGCAAACATGCTTTACTATCTCTGTGACATCCCCGGCCTTGCTTTCCTATCTCTGTACCATCTCTAGCCTTGCATTCATCTCTCTGTAACATCTCCTGCTTTGCGTTCCTCCCTCTGTAACATCTCCAGCCTTGCTTTCCTCTCTCTGTAACATCTCCAGCTTTGCGTTCCTCTCTCTGTAACATCTCCAGCCTTGCTTTCCACTCTCTGAAACATCTCTGCCATTGCTTTGCTCTCTCTGTAACATCTGCAAACTTGCTTTACTATCTCTGTCACATCTCCAGCCTTGTTTTCTTCTCTCTGTAACATCTCCAGCCTTGCATTCCTATCTCATGAACATCTTCGGCCTTGCATTCTTATTTCTGTAACATCTCCGGCTTGCTTTCCAATCTCTGTAATATGTCTAGCATTGCTTTCCTTTGCCTGTAACATCTCCAGCCTTGCTTTCATATCTCTGTAACATCTCCAGCCTTGCTTTCCCCTCTCTGTAACATCTGCAAACTTGTTTTTCTATCTCTGTAACATCTCCGGCCATGCTTTCCATTCTCTGTAACATCTCCAGCCTTGCTTTCCACTCTCTGTAACATCTGCATACATGCTTTCCTATCTCTGTAACATCTGTTGCCTTGCTTTCCTCTCTCTGTAACATCTGCAAACATGCTTTACTATCTCTGTAACATCCCCGGCCTTGCTTTCCTATCTCTGTACCATCTCTAGCCTTGCTTTCATACCTCTGTAACATCTAAAGCCTTGCTTTCCACTCTCTGTAACATCTCCGGCCTTGCATTCCTATCTCATTAACATCTTCGGCCTTGCATTCCTATCTCTGTAACATCTCCGGCTTGCTTTCCAATCTCTGTAACATGTCCAGCATTGCTTTCCTATCCCTGTAACATCTCCAGCCTTGCTTTCCACTCTCTGTAACATCTCCAGCCTTGCTTTTCTCTCTCTGTAACATCTGTTGCCTTGCTTTCCTCTCTCTATAACATCTCCAGCCTTGCTTTTCTCTCTCTGTAACATCTGCAAACTTGCTTTCCAATCTCTGTAACATCTCCAGCCTTGCTTTCATATCTCTGTAACATCTCCGGCCTTGCATTCCTATCTCTGTAACATCTTCAGCCTTGCATTCCTGTCTCAGTAATATCTCCAGCCTTGCTGTGCACTCTCTGTAACATTTCCAGCCTTGCTATGCACTCTCTGTAACATTTCCAGCCTTGCGTTTCAATCTCTGTAACATCTCCAACCTTGCTTTCCTGTCTCTGT
This sequence comes from Chiloscyllium plagiosum, assembly GCF_037043375.1. NCBI lineage: Eukaryota > Metazoa > Chordata > Chondrichthyes > Orectolobiformes > Hemiscylliidae > Chiloscyllium > Chiloscyllium plagiosum. The sequence continues at coordinate 101,702,753 of NW_028270151.1, read as the reverse complement.
AATATCTCCAGCCTTGCTTTCTATCTCTGTAACAACTCCAGACTTGTTTTCCTATCTCTGTAACATCACCGGCCTTCCTTCCCTCTCTCGCCATAATATCTCCAGTTTTGCTTTCCTGTCACATTCACATGTCCAGCCTTGCATTCCAATCTCTTTAACAACTCTAGCCTTGCATTCCTATCTCTTTAACCTCTCCAACCTTGCTTTCCTCTCTCTGTGTCATCTCCAGCCTTAGTTTGCTTTCTCTGTAACATTACCAGAATGATTTCCTATCTCTGTGTCATCTCCAGCCTTGCATTTCTATCTCAGCAATATCTCCAGCCTTGCTTCCCTATCTCCATAACATCTCCAGACTTGTTTTCCTATCTCCATAACATCTCCGGACTTGCTTTTCTCTCTCTGTGACATCTCCAGACTTGTATTCCCCTCTCTGTCACATCTCCAGCCTGGCATTCCTATCTCTGTAACCTATCCAGATTTGCTTTCCTATGTCTGTAACATCATCAGCCTTGCTTTCCTATGTCTTTTGCATCTACGTCCTTGCTTTCCTATCTCTGTAACATCTTCTGCCTTGCTTTCCTCTCTCTGTAACATCTCTAACCTTGCTTCACTTTCTCTGTAACAATTCCAGCCTTCCTTTCCTATCCCTGTAACATCTCCAGAATCTTTTGCCTATCTCTGTAACATATTCAGCCTTGCCTTCCTTTCTCCGTAACATCGGAGGAGAAATTGAGGACTTCAGATGCTGGAGATCAGAACTGAAAAATGTGTTGCTGGAAAAGCGCAGCAGATCAGGCAGCATCCAAGGAACAGGAGAATCGACGTTTCGGGCTTAAGCCCTTCTTCAGGAATGAGGAGGGTGTGCCAAGCAGGCTAAGATTAAAGGTAGGGTGGACGGACACAGTGGTGGGGCGTTGGGAGTGCGATAGGTTGAAGGAGGTTAAGGTGAGGGTGATGGGGCGGAAAGGGGGTGGGGGCTGAGATGTCGGGAAGAAGATTGCAGGTCAACATGGCGGCGCTGAGTCCGAGGGTTGGGACTGCGATAAGGTGGGGGAGGGGAAATAAGGATGTTGGAGAAATCTGCATTCATCCCTTGTGGTTGGAGGGTTTCTAGGCGGAAGATGAGGCGCTCTTACTCCAGGCATCGTGTTACCATGGTCTGGTGATGGATCAGGCAAAGGACATGCATGTCCTTGGCGGAGTGGGAGGGGGAGTTAAAGTGTTCAGCCACGGGGCGGTTGGGTTGGTTGTTGCGGGTGTCCCAGAGGTGTTCTCTGAAATGTTCCGCAAGTAGGCGACCTGTCTCCCCAATGTATAGGGGACCACGTCGGGTGAAGCGGATGCAGTAAATGATGCGTATGGAGGTGCAGGGGAATTTGTGACGGATATGAAAGGATCCCTTGGGGCCTTGGAGGGAAGTGAGGGGGGAGGTGTGGGCGCAAGTTTTGCATTTCTTGCGATTGCAGGGGTAGGTGCTGGGAGTGGAGGTTGGGTTGGTGGGGGTGTGTAGACCTGACGATGGAGTCGTGGAGGGAGTGGTCTTTCCGGAACGCTGATAGGGGAGGGGAGGGAAATATATCTGTGGTGGTGGGGTCTGTTTGGAGATGGAGGAAATGACGACGGATGATACGATGTATGTGGAGGTTGGTGGGGTGGTAGGTGAGGACCAGTGGGGTTCTGTGCTGGTGGCGATTGGAGGGGCGGGGCTCAAGGGCCGAGGAGCGGGAAGTGGAGGAGATGCGGTGGAGAGCATCGTCAACCTCGTCTGAGGGGAAATTGCGGTCTTTGAAGAAGGAGGCCATCTGGGTTGTTCGGTATTGGAATTGGTCCTCCTGGGAGCAGATGCGGGGGAGGCGAAGGAATTGGGAATATAGGATAGCGTTTTTTCCAGGGGGCAGGGTGGGAGGAGGTGCAATCTAGGTAGCTGTGGGAGTCGGTCAGTTTATAGTAAATGTCCATGTTGAGTCGGTTGCCCGAGATAGAAATGGAGAGGTCTTTTTAACATCTCCAACCTTGCTTTCCACTCTCTGCAACATCTCCAGACTTGCTTTCATATCTCTGTAACATCTCCAGCCTTGCTTTCCTCTCTCTCAGTAACATCTCCAGCCTTGCTTTCCTATCTCATTAACATCTCCAACCTTGCATTCCTATCTCTGTAACCTCACCAGACTTGCTTTCCTATCCCTGTAACATCTCCAGCCTTGCTTTCCTCACTTGTAACATCTCCAGCCTTGCTTTCCTATCTCTGTAACATTACCAGACTTGCTTTTCTATCTCTGTAACGTCTCCAGACTTGTATTCCCCTCTCTGTAACATCTCCAGCCTTGCTTTCCTAGCTCTGACAGACCTCCGACCTGGATTTCCTATCTCTGTGACATCTCCAGACTTGCATTCACCTCTCTGTATCATCTCCATCCTTTTCTATGAAGTTCTCAGTATCTCGGATGATTGGGAGTGCATCCAGCTCCAGCTCCTGAACTCGGTCTCCCAGGAGCTGCAGCTGGGTGCACTTCCCACACACGTGTACTCATCAAAAAATTGAAATCTCCCTTAACTCCTACATCCTGCAGGAAGAACATGCGCCTGCCCTAACTGCCATCTCGACTGATGTAAGACTAGAGTTAAAAGGAGTTTACCTGAACTTATCGGCACCTTTTGCTGAGCTGCTGCTCACTGAAACCGCTCAAATCAAAGCACGACGACCTACTCTGCTCCTGATAGCATATCTATGGGCCGCTCCACATTTAGTTTTGGTTGGAAGGAGGGAGTCACTACTGTGATGTAGTGATTGGGTTTTAAGCACTCCTTCACACCACACACATAATGACCTTTTCGTCAGTGCAGGTCACTGCTTGCCCTTGGAAGGTGCCTTACTGAGGTCTTCCTTCTGGTCGTGGCAACTGCGCTGAAGCAAATGCTCCCCTGACATCCAATCCGCGTTGTCGCAGTCCTCTGGTATTTTCTGTCTAATAGTACTGCATTTATGAATACCTTGAATCTCTTGATTCCATTCCAAACTGTGTCTCACTCTCCATGGAGAGAGGTTGAAATTCCACTCAATACAGGCTATTGGAAAAAAAGCTTACCATTGGTCATATGAGTGGCAGTATGCCGATCCGCTCACTGTTTCTGCTTTTCCTTTTAATTAGCGTATATTTATTCTGATAACCCTCCATTACACTTTCCTGCATTTTCCTCGTAACACTTGTTTAAAAATCTGTCCATCTCAGCCTTGAAGATATTTAGTGATCCAGCCTCAACAGCCTTCACAATTTTCTACAGTTGTTTCACTCTCACTGATGTGAGACTTGGTGATCTTTAAACCCATGATTTTTTTTCTAACACTGTGTGGAAGTTGAACCTACATTAAATGCTGTCCTATTCGATCACACCACCTCTGTGGCCAGATGCAAAATCAAAAACGCAAAGTTTATGAGCCTGCAATCTCTTCCCTCATCTTCAACATCAGCCTAAGGTACAGTTCATCCAGATCTAGGGATTGGCCCGCTTTTTATCCTGCATAAACTTCAAATTATTTCTCAGCTTGTGTGTCAATTTGCTTAAAGCACTCTATTAGGGACTGACAGTGAATCCAGGAACTGCTTCTCCAAAGTGAAGACCGATATGTAATACCTGTTTAACATATTCTCTGTGCACAGACTGCTTCCTCGGGCCCTAATACTCCCTATTGTTTCTCTTGTTAACCTCTTGCCCTTAATAAACCGATAACATGTCTTTGGATTATTGAACCTATTGCCTGCAAATGCTTTTGTTAACCCCCTTTTTGTTCTTCTGCTAACTTTTTTGGGTTTCGCCCTACACGTTCACTGCTCTTGTGGCACCCATTTTTGTATCTGCTACGTATTGATATAAGAAGTTCTCTGGAAAAAATGTAAAGACATGTTTCCCCTCTTAAAAAAAAAACATTCACTGCCCTAATGAATGCTTGGAATTGAAATGCCGAAATACAATGATCCTATTATTGGATTTACACAACTCAATGAATTGGTTACATGTCTGCTCCTGTACACATGTGGTAGGGGCAGCAGTATATCTCTGTAACAGCCTTGAGGGCTGAATTGTGGAACAACGAATGGCGTAGGGGCAGCAGTTGACAATTTGGCTGCACCATTCAGAATGGTCATGGCTGATCTAAGTGTGTCTGTCTATCCGTCTCCTATTGCTCCCGATAAACATTGACTGTCCTGTCCAGCAAAGATCAGTCAAGCTCAGACTTATGCACTTAATTGTAAGGTCATCGGGTGTGTTGCTGAACAAAGAGACCTTGGAGTGCAGGTTTATAGCTCTTTGAAAGTGGAGTCGCAGGTAGATAGGATAGTGAAGAAGGCATTTGGTATGCTTTCCTTTATTGGTCAGAGTATTGAGTACTGGAATAGGGAGGTAATGCTGCTGCTGGACAGGATATTGGTAAGGCAACTGTTGGAATATTGCGTGCAATTCTAGTCTCCTACCTATTGGAAAGATGTTGTGAAGCTTGAAAGGGTTCACAAAGGTTTTACAAGGATATTGCCAGGGTTGGAGGATTTGAGATATAGGGAGAGGCTGAACATGCTGGGGCTGTTTTCCCTGGAGCGTCGGAGGCTGAGGGGTGACTTTATGGAGGTTTACAAAATTGTGAGGGGCATGGATAGGATAAATAGACAAGGTATTTTCCCTGGGGTCAGGGAGTCCTGAACTAGAGGGCATAGGTTTAGGGTGAGAGGGGAAAGATATAAAAGAGAACTAAGGGGCAACGTTTTCATGCAGAGGGTTTTACGTATATGAACTGAGCTGCCAGAAGATGTGGTGGAGGTTGGTACAATTGCAACATTTAAGAGGCATTTGGATGTGTATAAAAATAGGAAGGGTTTGGAGGGATATGAGCTGGGTGCTGACAGGTGGGACTAACTTGGGTTGGGATATGGACGGGTCGGACCGATAGGTCTGCTTCCATGCTGAATATCACTGAGACTCTACGACTCTATAAAAGAGTCTTCACTGCTCCCTGAGGATGAGGGCACCACAGGTAGCACAACACTAAAGTGAAAGGGACGTCCTTATTTCTTTGTGAGACCTGTTATTTTAAAACTGAACATCAAATCACCACCTCTTTTCAGAAATAACGAAAGAGTAATTAGGAATAAACATAAACCATTCCGGACTCCAAACCTGTCCCACATTGCCACTGACCCTTTCGAATTGAATATATATCAAACCCAGCCTCTGTCGCTGTCTCAGGAAGAGAGTACCTGATAGCATAACACCACATGAGCATGAAATATGTAGCAGAATGAGGCCACTCGGCCCATCGAGTCTGATAGGCCATTCAATCATTTCTTATATGTCCCTCATCGTCATTCTCCTGCCTTCCCCCGATAATCCTTGATCGCCTTATAAATCAAAAACTTATCTATTTGTGTCTTAATGACAGTCGTGTCTGCGTGTGTGTGTCTGTGTGTGTGTGCCCCCATCTGCTTGTCACCTGTGTATTTGTGCGTCTACGTCTGTCTTTCTGTGCATCAGCCTGTGTGTTGTATCTGTGTTTGTGTCTATTTGTGTGTAACTCTATATGTCTGTGTGTGTTTCTACGTGTGAGTCTGCCTATCCCCTTGTATGTATTGTGTTTGTATGTTGGGGTGTTTACCAATAATTCTGTGTATTTCAGTGTCTGCATCTGTATTTTTTTGTGGGGGAAGTGAAAGGATTGTCGTTGGAACTGCCAATGGGTTTAAAGTGAGAATTGTCTTTCACTGAGTACTGTTCCTTAATCAGTCAGTGGGATATGGATATTTCAGAAACTTCACGCGAGTTATCCCAGTCCACTCCATCTTGTACTGTGGCTGGGTTAGGCGGGTGAGGGAATAGATATTGGGAACTCCACCACCCGGCTTGGCCATTTCTGTCCGTTTCCAGGCTGTTTCTCTCGGAATGGGAGAAAGGGAGGGAGGAAGTGAGGGCAGGAGTGGGTGGGCCTGCAGTTAGTGCTGGTGTAGGTGGGGCTGTGGGGAGTTGTGAGGTGTCCGGAATGAGTCAGTCGACAGTTTTGAATCCATATAGTATTATTAGTGTGGGGTGTATTGCGTAGGTGACGGAGAAAGTGTGGGAAGGAAGTTGCTGAATTCAATAGTGAGTGCGGTAGTGCCTGAGCCTTATTTGGAAATAGAGCATGAGGATTGTTTGGGGGTAGGTGCTATAACAGATACACAGTGAATGTGAGGGAGCAGAGAGAATATTCTTTATCCTGACAGAGTGGGAAGGTTATTGATGCTTGTCTTATATTTCTTCAGATATCTCCGTGTCGAGGTGAGCCTCCCTGAATGTCTTGTCCAAGTCTCTCATTAATAATGACACAGAGCTCTCCCTCAGATTCCACAGAATCAGTTTAGCTAGAGCTTAAAAATAGCAAGGAGAAGCAAATATTGGTGTGTTATATATTGAAACCAAAACGGTTGCAGGAAATCTGAGCATCATATGCTCTGGAAATTAGATATGCAAGTATCATGGATACTGCAGTTTTGTTGGTTGGTCTCAAGTTGCGTCTAAACTGCATTAACTAAGTGACTGCTCCCGCTGTGAAAAGTAAATTCTGTTAGTGCATACGAGATGGGTTGAAGAGCATGTTGTGAAGCAAACGAGAGAGCAGGTTATTTTGCATTTGGTGTTGTGTGACCAGAAGGATGAATTAATAACCTTGCTCTGAAACAGCTTTTAAGTAATAGTGACATTAATAAGGTGCATTTTACACGGTGTCTGCATATAAAATGGAATGCTTGAACATTCTGGTCAATCATCATGGTCGCCTGGAGGGTCAAGTTCGCTCACGTGAATTGGGAAAGTGCAATATAACATTCAGTGGGACACAAGCAATGGTTGTTAGAGTAATAGAGTCCGACAGCACGGAGATACGCCCTTCGACCCAAACTGGTCCATTCAGACCAAAATGTCCATCCACGCTTACCCCATTTCCCTGCCATTGCCCTGTATTTTTCTAATCCTTTCCTGTCCGTGTATTTGTACAAATGGCTTTTAAATGTTGAGAATGTTCCCCCCTCAACTCTTCCGCTGACACATCAATCCATATGCGTATCACCCCTGTGTGAAAAGCAGTTGATCCTCAGGTTCCCTTTTATTGTTTCCCCTCTGACCTTAAACTGATGCCCTCTTGTCCGTCATTGCCTAACCCTGGGGAAAAAAATTGAGTGCATTCACTCTGTCCATCCCTTCCATGATCTTATACACTTCTATCAGATTCCCCCTCAGCCTCATACATCTAAAGTAAAAATTCCTAGCTTGACCAACCTCTCCCTATATCTAAGACTGTTGAATCCTTTGTAACAACCTTGTAAATTTCTTCTGCACTCTTTCCAGTTTAATAACATCCTTCCCATAGCAAAGTGAACACAACTGAACATACCGCTACCAGTATGGTCTCACCAGCATCCTGTATAATTGCAACGTAACTCCCTAATTTTCATACTTAGTGATATACACTGATGAAGGCCAGTGTACCAAAAGCTTTCTTCACTGCCCTGTCTATCTTTGAATCAACTTTCAGAGGACCATGCAACTGAATTCCAAGATCCCTCTGTTCCACTACAGCCCTGAGGACACAACCATTCACCAGGAAACTCCAACCTTTATTTGACTTTCTAAAATGCAAGAACTTACAATGATCTATATTAAAATCCATTTGCCATTTCTCAGCCACTTCTCCAGCTGATCAAGATACTGCTGTATTTTCTGAAATTTCTGATAACCTTCCTCACTCTCCATGATGCTGCTTATTTTCACGTCATCTTCAAACTTACAAATCATGCCTATACATTCTCATCTAAATTATAGATATATGTAATATGCAGTGGTCGCAGCACCAACCCGTGAGGCATTCCACTAGTCACAGGCCTCCAGTCTGACAAGCATCCTTCCACTATTACCCTCTGCTTCCTACCATCAAGACAATTTTGTATCTAATTTGGCAGCTCCTCCTAAATTTCATGCAATCTAACCCTCCAGCGCAGCATACCATGTGGAACCTTATTGGAGGCCTTACTGGAATTCATATAGACTACGTATACCACCCTGCCCCCGTCAACGTTGCTAGTCACATCATCAAATAATTCGAACAAGTTTGTGAGCCATGATCTCCCATGCACAAAGCCGTGCTGAGTTTGATGATGGGCTTTTGCCTGAAACATTGATTTTCCTGTTCCTCGAATACTGCTTGACCTGCCGTGCCTTTCTAGCACTACTCTTATCTTACTCATAATCACACCCTGTCTTTCCAAATGTAAGTATATCTTATCTCTCAGAACCTTTTCCAGTCAGATACCTACTACAGATTTTAGGTTTACTGGTCTATAGTTCTCAGGTTTTTCTTTGTAACCCTTCTTGAGTAGAGGGGCACAGCTTTCGCTATCTTCCAGTGCTCTGGGACCTCACCCGTTGATCAGAGATGATGCAAAACTATCAGCCAGGGCTCCCGCAATTCCTTCTCTCTCCTCCTGCAGTGTTCCTGAACATATCTGGTCAGAGCAGGAGATTAATAGAAATACAAAGTCTGAAAAATACGTCTATTTATTTCAGGTACAAACACTAAAGAAAGGAAAAGTGACACAATGGTGTTTAACATAACAAATTCGAAAATGTATTAATCATAGGAAGTGGCTTCAGAAGAATTTCAGTCATTGTGGAAACCTGAGAATTTACAGAAATTCACGATCCAGAAACGAGGGCCTTGAAACTGATCAGGAAATCAGAACGAGAACATGAATGCTAACAAACAGGAACAAAAACGCTGCATAAATCTACAATCTGTATTTCAAAGGAAACAAAATAAAAGCAAGGTCAAATATGGAAATTTGTAATTAGGAGAGGAGAGTTTATTGTGAAGAACAGGGAAATCGTCAAGAAAATAATCAGTTACTATGCATCTGTCTTCATGGAGGAAGATCCACAAATCACCCAGTAATACCCAGTGATATTGTGGGGCTTGTGCAACTAAAGACGTAAAGTCAATTTATATCAGTAACAAGGTCATATTTGAAAATGTAACTGGATTAAGCATAGCTAGGTCTGACAAGCCTGATGTACTTCATATTAAAATGTCAGGCATAACTCAGTAATAGAAGTATTAAATGCATTGTCGAGACTGTTTTATTTTCTTGTGCATTCTGCAGAGGCTGGAATCCATTGCGGATAAATGGAAGTTAGTAAACGTGGTCCAAGCACTATAGATTAATGGAAAGGATCGAAGCATCTATAAAAGGAAGAAGACATAGTTTGGAGAACTGCCAACCAATTAACTTCACATCTGCAGGGAAACTATTGGAATCTATTAAACAGCGTGTGATACTGGATATTTAGAAATTAACAGCAACAATGGAGAGAATATGTATGTATTTCTGACAGATGTCTAACTAGATGTGCTATTGGTTGTTAGTCCCCATCTACCACCACCTGAGAAAAGCAACAGCAAGTGACTTCGCCACAGGAAATAACATCACCACAGGAATTGACATCAAAGTTTCAAAGAATGAGAGGTGGGTCACAGTGTAATTTGGAAAATTCACAAAACATATGACAATTTGGAAATGAACAGAATTCTTCCCTGGCTGTCTAACCCATTCAGGACAAATAATGGCAAGATAAGGGATTGGCCACTTAAGACCGCAATAATGAGGAAATTCATCACTCGGTGAGAACTGCCGAAAACAGGAGCATAGGAATCTGCTGGCAGGGTAAGATTAGGGAGAATCCCCAGATATTCTGCAAGTGTGTCAAGCAGGAAAGAATAACAAGGGAACAGGTAGGAGTCATTAGTGACTTGCCAATTTGCATCCAAATCAAGTTAGTATAAGGAGACAGAGGGTAGTAGTTGAAGGCTGTTAGTGTGATTGGAGACCGGTGTCCAATGGTGTATCACAGGGATCCGTGCTGTGTCCCTTATTATTTGTGATTCGGAGGTGCTGGTGTTGCACTGGGGTGCACAAACCTAAAAATCACGTAACATCAGGTTATAGTCCAGCAGGTTTATTCAGAGGCACGTGCTTTCAAAGTGCATAACACCTGATGAAAATGCAGCCCTTCGAAGCTAGTGCCTCCGAATAAACCTGTTGGACTATAACCTGGTGTTGTGTGAACTATAACCTTCTTATTTGTGGTACCCATAAATGATGCAGCTTTGAATACAGACGGGGTTGGTGGGAGTATGACAACTAAGTTTGTGTTTGATACAAAGATTGGCCGGGTGGTTGGCAGTGAGGAGGAAGGCCTTATGTTACAGGAAGATACAGATGGAATGGTCAGATGGACAGATCAATAGCAGATGGAATGTAACCCTGATAAATATGAGATGATACACTTTAGAAGAAGGAACCAGACAGGGGAGTACACAATGAATGGCAGCACAGGAGGATGCTTAGAGGGTGCTTCTCCACACATCCCTGAATGTGACTAAACAGGTTAATACACAATTTTAGAAAGCATCAGGGACGTAAACATAACCTAAATTCATCAGGGCATAGGTTATATGAGCTATGTAGAACTTTGGTTTGACCAAGATGGAATTCTGTATGTAGTTCTGGGAACCACATTACGGGAAGGATCTGTTTGTAGTGGAGGGGGCTCAGAGGAGATTCACCAGGATGTTCCCAGGGGTAGAGCAAATCAGCTATGGAGAGAGGCTGGATAAGCTCAGGTTGTTTAGTTTGGAGGAGAAAAGGCTGAGTGGGCCGTGATTCGGAAGGATAGTATTCCGAGGGACATGGATAGCCAGCAGCTGTTCTTTTCAGTCGAAGGACCAAGAACAATGGAGCACATTTTAAAGTGAAGGGTTTGAGATTTGGAGAGGAATTGAGGATTGTTTTTTTCACCCAGAGGATGTTGGGGTCAGGAATGCCCTTCCTGAGAGCGGAGTTGTAATGGTAACTTCACAACCATAAGAAAATACACGGCGGTGCAGTTGAACTGCCATAAGATTCACGGCTACGGGTCTTGTGTCGGAAAGTGGGGCTAATGTAGACCGTGCTGTATTTCTGTTGGTACAAAGTCTGTGCGTCTGTGTTTGCATGTCTGTGGAAGGTCAATCATTGAGTAGCTTAAGATAGGAATTGATGGGCTTCTGAAGAGTATATTAAGAGGGGTTTTAAGATTGAACTTGTAATATCTTCTGAAAATATGACAATGGCAAAATTAAGGGAAAAAAAGATGCAGCTTTCTTACAGTCTGATACCAGAGAATTGAGGACAGTGAAAAGGCAGAACTATGGAGCAAATACTTCAGTTATGTCTTCACAGAAGAAGAAAAAAAGAAAACTTCCCAACAATACTAGCGAACATTAGTCTGTTGAAAAAAAAAGAGAATAGAATGAAATTAGCAACCAAACGGTTTTAGAGGAATTATTGGAACTGAAAGTAATGAGCACAGAAAAAGTCAAAAGATATTTATCAAATGGGAATCATATTTGAGAAAGTGACTTTTAGCCTAATTATGGAGAAGCAATCAATACAATACGTTTCAATTTTCAGGAAGATTTTTGATAAAGTCCCAAGCCTATTATGCAAATTCAAATCCTATGAGACTGGGACTAATATGGTTTTAGAATGGGAGAGCTAGCAGGAAGCAGTAAGTAGAAATAAACAAGTTTTGTTTCGAGTGGAACCCTTGGCGGATATAGCAGGACTGGGGCTTGGGACCCAGCTATTCCCAATACACATCATATATTTGGTTGAGGAAATCAAATAAAATATTTCCTAGTCTGCTGATGGCACTAAACAATATCGGATTGTGTGTGGGTGAGCAGGATATCAAAAAACTGCAAGGTGATTGAGACAAGTGGAGTGTCTGGACAAATATGTGGCAGATAAATAGCAATGGGTGAAGCGGGGGATATGTGATGTTGTGACTTTTGATGGGAATAACAGAACGGGAGCCTATCATTTGAAAAGGGATTTTTTGAAAAACGTTGATCTATAAAGGAACTTAAGCTGCATTTTTGTTTCCTTCTGTGCAGCCCTCCGAGGTCAGTGTAGGGCAATGAGATCTGAAACCAGAAGTCAATACTGGGATTGGCATTGGCACGCTGACCAGTGTACACAGACCCAACAAGTGGGGAGCTGTAACATTGAAAAGGATCTGGATCTCCCTGTACACCAGTCACTGAAAGTAATATTGCAGGAACAGAAAGCTGGTAGGCAGATAAATCGTGTATTCACCTTCATTTCAGAGGGATTTGAATCCAGGAGTAAGGGTGTTTTACTGCAGCGGGATAGGGCCTTGGTGAGATCTCATTTCGAACATTGTGCAGTATTGTGTGCAGTTTTGGTCTCCTTGCCTTATAAAGGACAAACCTGACATTGAGGGAGAGCAGCGAAGGAGACCAGACTAATCTCTGGAATGACAGGCTTGTTGTGGGTGAAGAGTCTGGTGCGGCTGGGCCTGTATTCCAAGGGGTTTAGGAAAATGAGTGGACATCTCTATGAAATACATAAAATTGTGTCAGGACGAGTCAGATTGGAAGCAGGGGTGATAATTTCCCTCGGTGGGACATCAAAAACAAGGGGCTACAATATTAGATACAGACAGGCCACTCTGCATTGAGATGTGAATAAATGTCTCTTACTCAGAGACTGGTGAACCTGGGGAATAGTCTCCCAGATCAGGCTGTATAAACCAAGGCACTGAATATAAATAAGGATTTCTATACAGTAAAGGGATATGGAGAGAGCAGGGGCATGGTATGAAGATAGAGGATCAGATATCTTTGCAGGTTATTCTCCAATATCACGGTAGCTGTATACCTGTGCAATACTATATTACAGAAAATCGTGCAATATTAATAATGGGGCCAATAGGAAAAAACGGGTAAGGGGCGAACCGCAAAATATCAGTAAAAACCAAAAATTAAAGTTAGTCTAAGTAAACCTTTAAATCATACATTTTAATGCCATAGTGCTCTTTAATGTAACACTTTCACACTACAGTCACTGACTACAGCCCTGTACCTTTCACCAAGCTCTTCACCAGAAGACATTCAGGGCTGACTGACCACGTGATGCTGATGCGGTATCCCAGTTCTCCCCAAGATTCTCCTCCGGTTTTAAATAAAGTTCTTTCTAAATATAGACTAATATTCCCAGTTTCAGTCTCAGTTTCAAGGCTTGCAGAGCAGATTAAATTCCTGTTTTAGCTGAGCACATTGTGCATTTTGCAGACAGAGGATCCTGAGGCTGGGTTTTATTGTTCAGCTGGTGCATGGCAAGGAGTTCACTTTATATAAAAAGGTGCGCAATTCACGAATCGCATTACAGCGAAATTGTATTTAATAAACACGCGTTATCAGAGAACTGCCTGTATATTGAATCGAGGAGCAAAATTGATGAACCGAAAGGATTACAGCAGTTCTTATTTTACATTTCACAGTGTTTAAACATATTGCGGGATATGAACACTGTGTCGGGAAAATTGCATTGAGGAGATTTTCTCCATGAACTGGAATGGGGGAGGCTCAATGTGTCGAATGACCTACTCCTTTCCCGACGTTTCTGTGCAGTCTGTGGGAAAGCTCTGTAAATGTTGTCACAAGCTCTCAGATGTGAGGTCTCTGCAGGATCAACAGGTCTGTGTTTCCCATTCCCTTTTCCGGTAGCAAGGCTGGGGCTGGGTATTCTGTCCGGTTTTATCCTTTAAGACCTCAGAGCATTTTGATACAATAGAGTGTCTTGCTTGACCGTTTCAGAGACCATTGACGAGTTGATCACATGTCTGTGTGTCTGGAGTCACTCTTAGGCCAGACCAGGAAAACACGGGAGATTCACTTCCTGAAAGTACATTGGGGTAGGAGATCGAAGTTTAAAATCAACATTGGTGGAAGGTCACTCTTACTGACACCAGATCCTAGATCTTGATACTGTATTAATTGTTTATAACTTCCACCAGCTGCAAGAGCATTATCCATGTATTGGATTAGTAATCCAGTGGTATTTCCACAATCTCCACCATCTCCACATAGGAACCTATCCGAAACCACACTGCGCAGATTATTTCTGTACTGCTTGACAGCCCTGCCAAAAAGACCTCCTACCAATTTGATTATTGTGAAGGGACTGAGGGAGTGTTAAATTGTCAGAATACAATAATTCACCCATTAGGGGGCGGGATAATTTTGAGTACTTTTCCACATTGCCAGGGACTTGTCAGAGTTGGAGCTGGAATGAAGCAGCTTCCCCAGGGACACAGCTTGTTGTGCAGCACAAGTCTTCAGTCCTATTGCAGGAATGGTGTCAGGGCCCATTGCTATCTACTGTGTTCAGCTGTTTCTTCATGCAGCGAATCGAATTAGAACATAGAACATAGAACATAGAAGAATACAGCGCAGTACAGGCCCTTGGGCCCTCGATGTTGCGCCGATCCAAGCCCACCTAAACTACACTAACCCACTATCCTCCATATACCTATCCAATGCCCTCTTAAATGCCCATAAAGAGGGAGAGTCCACCACTGTTACTGGCAGGGCATTCCATGAACTAACGACTCGCTGAGTGAAGAACCTACCCCTAACATCAGTCCTATATCTACCCCCCCTTAATTTAAAGCTATGCCCCCTTGTAATACCCGACTCAATACGCGGGAAAAGGTTCATACTGTCGACCCTATCTAACCCCCTAATCATCTTGTACACCTCAATCAAGTCACCCCTAAACCTTCTTTTCTCTAGTGAAAACAGCCCCAAGTGCCTCAGTCTTTCCTCATACGATTTTCCTTCCATACCAGGCAACATCCTGGTAAACCTCCTCTGCACCCGTTCCAATGCCTCCACATCCTTCCTATAGTATGGCGACCAAAACTGCACACAATATTCCAGATGCGGCCGTACCAGAGTCTTATACAACTGCATCATGACCTCAGGACTCCGGAACTCAATTCCTCTACCAATAAAAGCCAGTACGCCATATGCCTTCCTCACCGCACTATTTACCTGGGTGGCAACTTTCAGAGATCTGTGTACATGGACACCAAGATCCCTCTGCTCATCCACACTACCAAGTATCCGACCATTAGCCCAGTACCCCATCTTTTTGTTATTCTTCCCAAAGTGAATCACCTCGCACTTAGCTACATTGAATTCCATCTGCCACCTTTCTGCCCAGCTCTGCAGCTTCTCTATATCCTGCTGTAACCTGCCACATGCTTCCTCACTGTCAACAACTCCTCCGACTTTCGTGTCATCCGCAAACTTGCTCACCCAACCTTCTAACCCCTCTTCCAGGTCATTTATAAAAATGACAAACAGCAATGGTCCCAAAACAGATCCTTGCGGAACACCGCTAGTGACGGCACTCCATGAAGAAACTTTGCCATCAACTACTACCCTCTGTCTTCTTCCATCCAGCCAATTCCTAATCCAAACCTCCAACTCACCCTCAATGCCATATCTCCGTATTTTCTGCAGTAGCCTACCATGGGGAACCTTATCGAACGCCTTACTAAAATCCATATATACCACATCTACCGCTTTCCCCTCATCAACCTCCTTCGTCACCTTTTCAAAGAATTCAATAAGGTTTGTGAGGCACGACTTGCCCTTCACAAAACCATGCTGACTATCCTTGATCACATTATTCCTATCTAGATGTGCATAAATCCTATCCCTTACAATTCTCTCTAAGACTTTGCCCACAACAGAAGTGAGACTCACCGGCCTATAGTTACTAGGGCTATCCCTACTCCCCTTTTTGAATTGGTTGAACACTGCCATCTGTGATCCTGTGGGCATCATGACGAGGGTGAGGTGGATCATCCATTCAACACCTCTGGCTGAGGAAGGCGCAGACACTCCATCCTTCTCTTTTTCACTGATGTGCAGGGCT
Source organism: Chiloscyllium plagiosum (assembly GCF_037043375.1). Taxonomy (NCBI): domain Eukaryota; kingdom Metazoa; phylum Chordata; class Chondrichthyes; order Orectolobiformes; family Hemiscylliidae; genus Chiloscyllium; species Chiloscyllium plagiosum. The sequence goes on along the minus strand of NW_028270151.1, from coordinate 101,686,887 downwards.
GTTCCGTTACATAAGATGGGGATATTACTGGAGTCCTCTCCCCCAGTAAGTTGTTTAATAGTACACCGACATTTATGTCTGGATGTGGCAGCACTGCAGAGCTTAGATCTGATCTGTTGGTCTTGGGATCATTTTGTCCTCTCTATCAGATGTTACTTCTGCTGTTTGGAATGAAACCACGCAAGTGCGGTAGCTTTAATGGTTTGTCATCAGCTTTAGGTACACATGGTTCTGACCTTGGCATGTTCACCCACACTCGTCACTGAACCATCACTCGGCTTGAAGGTACTTATAGACTGATGGAATATCCTGGGGAAAATGATACAGATTATGTTCGAATACAATCCTGCTTCTGTTGCTGCTGTTGTCTACAGCATCACAAGAATGTCCAAGTTGAGCTGCAATATCTGCAATTCAATTGTACTGACTTTCCCCCAGTTCACATCGAGACCCATTCACCCATCAGCCGTGAACTCAGTGACCTCACCTGTTGTCTGATGCAGGAATACTTCCATTTTAATATTCTCATTCTGCTGAGGGTCTCTCCTTGGTGTCATGCTTCTAATTTGTTACATTACTCAAACCCTTTAACATATTCATCTGAATCTTTTCCTTTCTCGTAATGCCATCTTCTGCGTTTGAATTGAATGCGTTTCACTCTGGTTTTCTCCCTGACCATGATTAAGAGCTCTGTGGTGTCAGTGATGCCAGCCTTTTGCAGTTTCTGAGCCAATGAATGTGTGAACTTTGAGTTATCGTTCAGTTCCCAGTGTAGGGCGCTCCGTGTTGGACAGGGCGTTTGAGCAACTTTCACACACGTCATTGGAACTTGTTCAAAAACAGAAATTGCTGAAGAAACAAAGCAGGTCTGGCGGCATCTTCTGTAGTGAATGCGGAGTTCATTTTTCGGGTCCAGTGACTCTTTTACGAAGCTCTCACTTTCTCCAGCATTTTTTGTGTTTTTAGTTCCAGTATCCTTCGCTATTTCTTTAATTGAAAATTTGTGCTGTGCTTATTCGTTTCTGGAGAAACTCAGCAGGTCTGGCAGAATATGCATAGACAGAGAAGCAGAGTGAGCGTTACAAGTCTAGTGTGACTTGTTCAGAACTGAAAAAGGTTGGAAACTGGGCTTTTTAATCCCTTGCCAGCGATGGGGGATGATTAACTTGGAAAAAATGGCGTGGCAAAAGATAAACGGGCTATTAGCAGTTGTGAACGGGAAGGTGATGCAAAATGGGTTTAAATTAAGGTGTGAATGGGGGAAAGGGGTTCTCTCTAACTGATTTTAAGAGAATGAAGACACAACCACAATAGGTCAGAAGGAGAACAGGAGGGAGAATGTTGACCATGTGGTATTAAATAGATCTAGATATATACGTTTTCACAGTATACATCATCACTGCCTTCACACTAAGGAATTCAGTTGCTTGACCTCTTATTGGCACTAGTAAGAGTTTCATGCTGCGTTAGTTTTGTAACATACAGCAAAACTAACAGTATGAAGTTTGGACTGTTTTCTTTACTTGTCATTTTTAATATTCTTTCAAATTTGCAGTGCTTATCGTTAAACGTTTGATCTCCTATCAGAAGGAGTGTACGAGGTTCAGGGGTGGCATACTAGAAGTTTATAATATCATGGGAGGCATGGAGAGGGTGAATAGCCAAGGTCTTTTCTGCAGAATCGGGGAGATCAAACACAGATGCACAGCTTTAAGTTGAAAAGGGGGAAACTTGAAAGGGACAAAGGGGCAACTTTTTTTACATAGAGGGTGATGTATGTATGGAATGAGCTGCCAGAGGAACAAGTACAGCTACAATATTTCAAAGACATTTGGACCAACGTATGAACGGGAAACGTGAAGAGGCATATGGACCAAGTGCAAGCAGATGGGATTAATTTAATTTAGAAAATCTGATCAGCATGGAAAAGTTGGACCAAATGTTCTTTTTGCGCATGATATGACAATGAATCTAGAAAGCGAGGAAAATGTACGAAAAGATAAGATGTAATAAATTGGCAACAAATGTAAAAACAAGCATCATGAGCTTTTTCGTCTACATAAGAAAAGCTTGAACATGTGTGTGTGAGCTGAGTCAGAAGTGAAGTGAGGAAAGTACATTGACGCCATTTGGAGGGGGTGACTGGAGAACTGGCCACAGGGAACAGGCAGATAATTTACAACAGTATTTCTGCATGGGGAAGGCACTGTAAGCATGTCAATGGAATAAACAAAATGGTAATAGGAGGGAAGTTCTTGAACGGTCTCTAACAAAAGGAGCAAGCTTTTTAACTAACTGATAAGAATAAAGATAGACAGGTCAGCAGTAATTCATAGTTAATTTTAAAAGAAGTGGTCACAGAGTGACTTCCGGCACTGTGTGAAATATTCCTTCATTCTCTGGATTACAGGAGTGTTCCAGTGAAACTAGAGAACCTCCAATGTGGCGCTTGTCTTCAAGAAAGGAATGAGACAGAGGGCAGGAACAATTTAGCCTAACCATTATTGCTGGGAATCTGCTAGAACCTGTTAGGAAGGAAGGAATTGCAGGGCACCTAGAAAAGCCTAATGCAGAATTGGCATAGTTTGTGAAGGGGAAACTATTTTTGTCCTGCAAAATCATGCAAATTATTTTTTGGAGATTCCTGAGAATGTCATGATTAGAGCCATGCTGGAAAAGCACAGCATGTCAGGCAGCATCCAAAGAGCAGGAAAATCAAAGTTTCGGCAGGAACCCTTCATCAGGAATCCCTGAGAAAATGACAAGCAGATTGGATAAAGGGAACTGGTCAACATGAGATTTTTCACAAGGTATTACAAAATAAACGTTCTGACATGTGACAGAAACTCGTAGTATGATGAATAATATATTAGCATGGGATGATAGTTGTTTAATACAAAGAAATCGGAGAGTCGGGATTAATGGATCTTAATGATAAAGACATATCTACTGGATTACCTCAAATATCAGGCCGATGGCATCAGTTATTTACAATCTATACTGATAGCCTGACGGTGGGAGCTGAGTGCAATATGCATCCGAGTTTGTGGATGACACTGAGAAACAAAATGCAGGCTGTTATTTCATGAAGAGGACTACCAAAAAAGGAGCAGTACAAAGGGATTGGAGTGTTCCTGTGTATGAATCATAACGTCAGCGTGCTGATGCAGCAGGTAACTAGGTTGGTTTATGAGGCGGCTTCCTGGGATGAAAGGAATGAATTATTGAATGCATCTCCAATGGTGAGGCGATTATTCATTGTGGTTGAAATGAATGAGGGTGATATTATTGAAATGTACAAGATACAGAGGGAGCTGGACTAGGTAGATGCTGAGAAGGTGTTTCCCCTGAGTCTCGAACTCGAAGCGGTAGATACCGTATAAGGAACATCGATTTCAATCTGAGGTGAAAAATGATGAACTCTCTCAGAAGGCAGTGAATGTCTGGAATTCCCTAACCCAGAGAGTTGTTGAGGGATACGGGGAATTGGGTAGAAAAGTGGAGTTGAGCCCAGAAGTACATCAGCCACGTTCTTATTGAATGAGAATTCAGGCCTGAGGGGCCGAATAGCCGACTCATGTTCCTACTTCTTAAGTTTTTACGTTATGTTTTTGGAAAGTAATTGGTTATTTTCCTGGAAGTCGTGTTGTACAATGTTGCATTTGGGAGAGGAGGAAATTTGCCCGAGTTAACCCTGGATGGGATATGGGGGCTGTATTCTGAGCAATTCCAGAGCAGAAGTTACAGAGTGGGGAAGCCTGGAAAAAGGGATTGCGGCTCGGGGTCACTTCCTGACGAAGCCTGGAATTTCCAAGTGCACTTCCGAAACTACACCTAACCATCGGCGTGATCTCAATCTGCCTGTGTGTAGCAGGTCCAGAGGGCTGAATCGAACATCAGAACAGAGGGCTGAGGGACACGAGTGGGCCAATCGGCCTTTTAACACTACTCCACCAGTAAGTAAGGTCATGGCTCCTCTCATTGTGCTCCCTTCTGCACTTTTCTCTCCATGCAGCATTTTTTTCTCTCTTCACAAAAAGAGCGGGAGCAGCAGAGGAAGTGACGGCAAACAGAGGGGCAGCCGGAAAGGAGAACTGTGAGTATAAATACTCACCCTTTAATCACCAACGGTCATTTGAGTGGGAGCAGCGGAAGTGAGGTTGGAGCGCATAGCTGGGCGGGAAGGTAAGTGATTAGTATTTGAGTGGGTGTGTTCTAGACCCCAGGTCCTACTTCCGTAGGGCCTCCTCTAACCTAACTTTAAAGTCCACAGGTAAGTGACTCAGATTTATTGACTCAGTGTTCTTGTTTTTGGAGAAAGTGTACAGTCATGGCAGCGCAGGCGGTGGAATGTTCCTCCTGCAGGATGTTTGAGGTAGGGGTGACCACCGATACTCCTGCCGACTTCGTCTGCAGGAAATGCAGTCAGATCCTGATCCTCACTGAACGAGTTAGGGAACTGGAACTGGAGTTGGATGAACTGAGGATTATTCGAGAGGCTGAGAGGGTGATTGATAGAAGCTACAGGGACATAGTTACGCCGGAGAACAGAGGTAGCTGGGTAACAGTTAGAGGTGGGAAGGGGAAGAAGCAGGCAGTGCAGGGTTCCCCTTTGGTCGTTCCCCTAAAAAATAAGTATACAGCTTTGGAAACTGTTGGGGACAGCGTTGCAGGTGTAAGCTGCAGTGAAGGGGTCTGTGGCTCTGAGACTCAGAAGGGAAAGGGGGAGAGGAGGAGAGCGCTAGTTATAGGGACTCTCTAGTTAGAGGGACGGACAGGCGGTTCTGTGGACATGGGCGAGACTCACGGATGGTTTGTTGCCTCCCGGGTGCTAGGGTCTGAGACGTCTCAGACCGTGTCTTCAGAATCCTTAAGGGGGAGGGTGTGCAGCCAGAAGTCGTGGTACACATTGGCACCAACGACATAGGTAGGAAGAGGGGTGGGGAAGTCATTCAAGAGCTCAAGGACTTAGGCTGGAAGCTAAAAGCTAGGACAGACAGAGTCGTCATCTCTGGGTTGTTGCCGGTGCCACGTGACAGTGAGGCAAAGAATAGGGAGAGAGTGCAGTTGAACACGTGGCTGCAAGGCTGGTGTAGGAGGGAGGGCTTCAGATATTTGGACAATTGGACTGCATTCTGGGGAAGGTGGGACCTGAACCAGAAGGGCACCAATATCCTGGGGGTTAGGTTTGCTAGCACTCTTCGGGGGGGTTAAAACTAATTTGGCAGGGGGATGGGATCCGGACTTGTAGTCCAGCAAGTAAGCTAGCTGTGTGTCAGGATGCCCAAGACTGTAGGGAGGCTGTGGAGAAGGTAGCACTGACAGGGACTACTTGCGGACACAGAGATGGGCTCAAGTGCATATACTTCCACGCAAGGAGTATCAGAAATAAGGTGGGTGAACTTAAGGCGTGGATCGGTACCTGGGACTACGATGTTGTGGCCATCACGGAAACGTGGATAGATGTGGGACAGGAATGGCTGTTGGAGGTTCCTGGTTACAGGTGTTTCAGTAAGATTAGGGAGGGTGGGAAAAAAGAGGGGGGGGGGGTGGCATTGCTAATTAGAAATGGTATAACGGCTGCAGAAAGGAAGTTTGAGGGGGATCTGCCTCTGGAGGTAGTATGGGCTGAAGTCAGAAATAGGAAAGGTGCAGTCACCTTGTTGGGTGTTTACTATAGGCCCCCCAATAGCAGCAGAGATGTGGAGAAACAGATTGGGAAACAGATTTTGGAAAGGTGCAGAAGCCACAGGGTCGTAGTCATGGGCGACTTCAACTTCCCAAATATTGATTGGAAGCTCTTTAGATCAAGTAGATTGGATGGGGCGGTGTTTGTGCAGTGTGTCCAGGAAGCTTTTCTAACGCAGTATGTAGATTGTCCGACCAGAGGGGAGGCCATATTGGATTTGGTACTCGGTAATGAACCGGGACAAGTGGTGGGCTTGTTAGTGGGTGAACATTTTGGTGATGGTGACCACAATTCTGTGACTTTCACCTTGGTTATGGAGAGATAGGTGCGCACAACAAGGTAGATTTTATAATTGGGGGAAGGGAAATTACGATGCTGTAAGGCAGGATTTGAGGAGCATACGTTGGGAGCATAGGCTGTCAGGGAAGGATGTGGTGGAAATGGGAACTTTTTCAAAGAGCAGATACGACGTGTCCATGATATGTATGTCCCTATCAGGCAGGAAAGAAATGGTCGTGTGAGGGAGCCTTGGTTGACGAGAGAGGTTGAATGTCTTGTAAAGAGGAAGAAGGAGGCTTACATAAGGTTGAGGAAACAGGATTTTGACAGAGCAGTGGAGGGATACAGGATAGCCAGAAGGGACCTGAAGAAAGGGATTAGGAGAGCTAAGAGAGGGCATGAAAAATCGTTGGCGGATAGGATCAAGGATAACCCCAAGGCATTTTATGCGTATGTGAGAAACCTGAGAATGACGAGAACGAGGGTAGGTCCGATCAAGGACAGTAGTGGGAGACTGTGTATTGAGTCGGAAGAGATAGGAGAGGTCTTGAACAAGTACTTCTCTTCAGTATTTACGAACGAGAGGGACAGTATTGTAGAAGAGGAGAGTGTAAAATGGACTGGTAAGCTAGAAGAGATACCTGTTAGGAAGGAAGATGTGTTGGACATTTTGAACAACTTGAGGATAGACAAGTCCCCCGGGCCTGACGGGATATATCCTAGGATCATGTGGGAAGCAAGAGAGGAAATTGCAGTACCGTTGGCAATGATCTTCTCGTCTTCACTGGCAACGGGGGTGGTACCAGGGGACTGGAGAGTAGCGAATGTTGTGCCCCTGTTCAAAAAAGGGAATAGGGATAACCCCGGGAATTACAGGCCTGTTAGTCTTACTTCTGTGGTAGGCAAAGTAATGGAAAGGGTACTGAGGGATAGGATTTGAGTATCTGGAAAGTCACTGCTTGATTAGGGACAGCCAGCACGGATTTGTGAAGGGTAGGTCTTGCCTTACAAGTCTTATTGAATTCTTCGATGAGGTGACCAAGCATGTGGATGAGGGTAGAGCAGTGGATGTAGTGTAAATGGATTTTAGTAAGGCATTTAAGGTTCCCCATGGTAGGCTTATGCGGAAAGTCAGGAGGCATGGGATAGAGGGAAATTTGGCCAATTGGATAGAAAACTGGCTAACCGATCGAAGGCAGAGAGTGGTGGTAGATGGTAAATATTCAGCCTGGAGCCCAGTTACAAGTGGAGTTCCGCAGGGATCAGTTCTGGGTCCTCTGCTTTTTGTAATTTTTATTAATGACTTGGATGAGGGAGTCGAAGGGTGGGTCAGTAAATTTGCAGATGATACGAAGATAGGTGGAGTTTTGGACAATGAGGAGGGCTGTTGTCGGCTGCAGAGGGACTTAGATATGATGCAGAGCTGGGCTGAGGAGTGGCAGATGGAGTTCAACCCTGCCAAGTGTGAGGTTGTCCATTTTGGAAGAACAAATAAAAATGCGGAATACAGGGTTAATGGTAGGGTTCTAAGTCAGGTGGAGGAACAGAGGGATCTTGGGGTCTATGTACATAGATCTTTGAAGGTTGCCACTCAGGTGGATAGAGTTTGTAAGAAGGCCTATGGAATATTATCGTTCATTAGCAGAGGGATTGAATTCAAGAGTCGTGAAGTGATGTTGCAGCTGTACAGGACTTTGGTTAGGCCACAGTTGGAGTACTGTGTGCAGTTCTGGTCGCCTCACTTTAGGAAAGATGTGGAAGCTTTGGAGAGGGTGCAGAGAAGATTTACCAGGATGTTGCCTGGAATGGAGGAAGTCGTACGAGGATAGGTTGAGAGTTCTCGGCCTTTTCTCGTTGGAACGGCGAATGATGAGGGGTGACTTGATAGAGGTTTATAAGATGATCAGAGGAATAGATAGAGTAGACAGTCAGAAAGTTTTTCCCCGGGTACAACAGAGTGTTACAAGGGGACATAAATTTAAGGTGAAGGGTGGGAGGTATAGGGGAGATGTCAAGGGTGGGTTCTTTACCCAGAGAGTGGTGGGGGCATGGAATGCGCTGCCCGTGTGAGTGGTAGTGTCGGAATCATTGGCGACCTTTAAGCGGCATTTGGATAGGTACATGGATGGGTACTTCATCTAGGTTAGAAGTTCGGCACAACATCGTGGGCCGAAGGACCTGTTCTGTGCTGTCTTGTTCTATGTTCTATGTTCTATCCCTGATTCATCTGTCTATGGAAAATCAGACAAAGCCATAAAAAGATCATATAATATTATATAATATTAATATAAAGATTCAGCCATCCCAAACTTCTAGGAAAGAGAATTCCCACTTGAATGAAATCCCACTTTGTGAATTTTTACTCACTCCGGTTCTGACTGAGGATGGAGGGTGTCACTGTTTCCTTTTCTAGTACCGCTCCTCCACTGCTCACAACAAATTTTAAATGTAACCAGGTTGGTGATATGACCGATGATAAAGGTCTCAGACTGGGTCAGGTTGAGTAACAGGAACAAGTCAGGCAGATTTCTTTCATCAGCCACAAGTAACTAATAGGGCTAACGGAGCAGCATGTTAGATTTGTGGTTAGTACTGCTGCCTCATATCAACAAGGAGCTGAGCTCAATTCCAACCTCGTCCGACAATCTATGTGGAGTTTGAACATTCTTTCCGTGTATGTGTGGGTTTCTTCCCAGTTCTCCAGTTTGATTGGCCATGCTAAATTACGCAGAATGACCATGGATGTGTAGGTTAAGTGGGTTATTAATGAAAATTGCAGGGTTAAATGGATAGGGTAGGGGGACAGGTCTGGATGGGATACTGTTCAGTGGGTTAGTGTAGACTCGATAGGTCGAATGTCTTGCTCCCACACTGTAGGGGTTCAATGACAACGGGATCAAGTTTGGGCTATTCAACTCCCAGTCGGTATATACCTGATCCACTCGCCTCAAGGCTTTGTATATTTCAATAAGATCAGCTCTCATTCTAAGGATAACCTGTTAAAGTCTCCATAATTTCAGCTTCCATGCATGGAATAAATGAAGTGAAACACCTCAGAACTGCTTCCAGTGTTACTATATCCTTTCTCAGATAAGAATGCAAAACTAAAACAAATCTCACACTCCGATGAGTTGGTTTATCTTTGTTTTCTCTTCCCAGCAGAATATAGGAGGCAGAGATATTGAATATTTTTGAGGCAAAGTTCACAAATCACAAAGGAGTCAAGGATTATCAAGGAGTGGGCAGCAATGTGCCTTGTGGGGAAAATGTAGACAGTGGTACTAAATTACACGGCTCCAGAATATCCAGGAATTAAACGAAATGGATAACATCGATAAAGTTTTAAAGGGGAAACAAGATGGCAGAGATCTGAAAGGTCAGCTTTGCTGAGCTCTGCATCACAATGATGCTCAACCCCACCCCACCATAGTCATTTACTTAAAAGTTAACACTAAAAGAGCTATAGAATCCTTATTAATGACATTTTGTCAAGTGGAAATGACAACATGGGAAAGGATCAAGTAAGTCCCAACAAGCGGTGCACCCATCAGAAGCTGTCAGCATGCCTGTGGCTGCATCTGCAACCCCCTCTGCTCGTTCGATGGCCCAGTTACTCACCAGGTCTTGGTCACCGAGTTCACCAAGTTATGTGAAATGATTGAAGGCATGACTGAAGAAATGTTCAGCAGGAGGCTAGAACCACTCTCAGCCGTGTTCCAAAAACATGAGCAGCAAATTGAGAGCCTTGGAAACAGAACGGATGAGGTCGAGCGCCAAACTACAGGGGCAGAGTCTGTGATCGATTCCTCTAAGGAGTGGATCCTCGCCCTTGGCAAACAGGTCCGTATCTTAACCGAACAAGGTGACGACCTCGAAACAGAGGCAGAATGAAAAATGTTCATATCATTCGTCTGCTGGAGACATAAGGTGTTCAGCCAGTGAGATTTTTTTCGAGAACTGGCTGCCATGATTCCTTCACTTCGAAGCTGAAGAGGGATGGGTGAAGAGTGAGGCAGTTCATCGGGTTACGGAACGCAGGTCAAACTCAGACTAATGCCCTCAGCCTGTCCTTGTGCGATTACGTTGTTGCAGAGACAATCGAAGACTTATGGAAGCTTCCAGAACACAGGGAAAAGATCCGACGAGGGCTCCAGGATTATGTTCTTCCAGATCTTTTCAGCGGCAGTGATTCAGGAAAGAAAATCTTTTCATGATATCAAGAGAAGACTAAGGGAACTTGAGATTCAGTATTCCTTCATGAATGCAGCGGTTCTCCGTATGCTTTCAATAGTGCTACGCACTGGTGGATCTTTCAATAGATTCATTGACGCTCCAGAGGACGCGAAAATTTTGTGGACACTATAAAGCAGGCTGGATGCTTTAATGGATATCGATAATTATGTTTCTCTCATTTTAAAGAAAGTTTGTTGAATCTTTCTTGGATTAAGTAGTGTTAAATTATAGTTGGGGATGGGTAGACTACACATTTTCAACTTCATTAATATTACTACTCGTTTTTCTCTTGCTTAGTTAGTGTGTTGGGTTCGGCTCATGGTGGAGGGAGATATGAAGGTGATCATGATGACTGAATGTCTACCAAAGGGCAGTTCAATCCTTGGATGCAGTATTGATAATTGGGCAGAAGACAAAGATTTGTGACGTTCAAATGCCCCCAGTGGGAGAGGGCAAATGCCCCTCCTGAGTGCCATTGGCACGTTGCATCCTTTTTTTTTGTATGTATTTAGTTATGGAACGTTTGGAGAGCTTGTTAGTTGTAGTCGCTTTAGTTGGTATGTTTCTTTTAGGGTCTATGCGTCGTTTTTCATTGACGCTCAGCGATTTGTAATTCGACTTCTTCTTCTCAGGAGTCCAAATGGTGTTCCAGTGTGTTATGGCTAATGCCATGCGTAAATGGTGCATTTGTAGCATTAAGGGGAGGCAGTTAAGAGGAAAAAGGTACTTTCTAGCCTTAAAAAGGAGAGGGTGGATATTGTCCTATTGCAGGAGATGCACCTTGATGACAAGGAACATTTGACATTACAGCAGGGCGGGTTTGATCGGGTTTATTTCTCGTCTTTTAATACTAGGAATAGAGGAGAAGCCATACTGGATAGGAAGAATCTTCCACTTACACCACGGAGGGTCATAATCCTCAAACATATATGGGGAAGAAACGGTATTTTGAATGTTATTGCCACCTGGCGCACAGCCTTAAATTCCTGAGAGATGCATTGTCCAAATTAAGTAATCTTTCTTCGCAGCTCATTATTGTAGGAGGAGACTTCAATTGTCATTTGCACCCACGGTGGACAGAATGCCCAAAAGCCCCCGGTGCCATCTTTACAATCTAAGCAATTAGTGGATGTTTGCGTGGAACTGGGGCTGGTTGATGTCTGGAGGCAGATCCACCTCACGTATACGGATTTTCCTTTTTCTTTTAACCCGCAGAAATGCCACACTCGGTTGATCTCTTCCTCACCTTGCAGCAATCTTCGATTCAGTGGTGTTCTATACAATTGGGAATATTACCATTTCTGACCATGCAGCAGTATACTTATTGGTTAAGATTAAGGGCAATATAGCAGGTTCGAGACACTGGCGAATGGATTCCTTTATTCTTAAGGATAGTAAGTTCATTGAGTATTTCTGTAATAAATTCAGATATTTCTTAGCCATTAATTCAGATCCAACCAGTAACCCATCCATTCTATGGAAAATTGCTAAGGCTGATGCCAAAGGAATTATTATTCCTTAGGATGCGGCAGATGCTGGAGCAGGAACGCTTGCTCCAGGCACGGCTGAAGGCAGCCGAGAGGGCATACTGTGATAGACCCTCGGTGGCTAGGCTGCAGAGGATCCCAACGCTTCGGTGTACACTGAATTCTATTCTCACACAGACAACCAAGAATGAACTTACTTTTGCAAAACAAAGCCGGGCAAGTATTTAGCCTATCTTGCGAGGAAAAGAGAGCCCCAAAGCCATTGCCTCAGGGAAGGTACTGGAACCCTTACCTGCAATCCCATAAAGGTTAAAGCACCATTTTGGAGATTTTACTCCGAATTATATCAAACTGAACATAATGAGGTTAGATGGATTAAGATGGAGTCTTTCTTCAAGAACTTGAATATTCCAGGGATAACCCACAAGTAAGTGTCTTCCTTTAATGCACCATTGTCAGTGCTGGAAGGTGTAAAGCAGCTTCAGGGCGGAAAGGCGCCCGATCCTGATGGATTTCCAAGTGAATTTTATGTGGAATTTATAAACCTATTGTCAGGGCCGATGCTTACCATGTTAGTCACTCACACAGTCACGACTGACTTCTACCATCCTTAAGAGAGGTTCATGTCTCTCTTATTCTTAACGAAGACACCGGAAGATTGCGCTTCTTCTAGGCCCTTCTCACTTTTAAATGTTGATTTCTAAATCCTGTCTGAGACCCTTACATTACGGCTGGAAAATATGTATCCTTCCATTGTCAAACTGGACCACACCAGCTTATAAAGGGCTGCAGATACTCCCAACAATATTAAGAGATTACTCAATATTGTCCAAGCGTGTCCAGAACAAATTATACAGGTATAAGTGATCCCTTTTGACGCAGAGAAGGCATTTGATTTGGTTGAGTGGCTGATCTCTTATATACGTTGGAATGGTTTGGTCGAGGCAAACTTTTAATCAAGTGGGTGATGGTCCTTGAAAGTGATCCTCTGGCCACGTTTCTCACCAATGTTGTGCGATCCTATAACATTAATATTCCTAGAGGCAGTCCAAAGTAGACCCCTTTTGCCAGTGTTGTTTACGTTGGTGATTGAGCCACTGGTGAAGGCCATCTGCAGGGACCCCAACATATCTGCCCCAGAAGTGAGAGAGAAGTCACATAAGATTACATTGTCTGCAGATGATGGTCTAATATTTTTGTTAAATTCCACAATTTTGGTACCTCAACTCATGCAATGCATCAGTTCGAATGGTGCATTTTTCGGCTATACCATTGATTTTATAAAGTCGGAGGCCATGGCTATGGGCAATATTGGGGAAATACCTGAGGTCGATGGAGAAACCTGGTTTCTTTTTCCATGGTCCGGGGTTTATGGGGATATTCCCTATTTAGGTGTATTCATTAATCCTATCTTTGAACTTATATTTAATGTGGAATTTGTCCATTTGCTTGATAAAATTAAACAAGACCTTAGAAGATGGGAGGCACTTCCAATATTCTGGCTCGATCAGATAGCTCTTATTAAATTGAATTCCCTCCCTTGTTTGGTATTCCCCATGTGAATGCTTTATTTGATGTTTCCCAGATAGACATTTAGGAGACTTAATGGATGAGTTAGCTCTTTGACTTGTCACCATAAGCGACCCCTTATCAAGTTAACCAAATTACAACGACCCCACAGTTTGTGGGGAGTAGTTCGCCCTGATATTAAAATCTATCAATTAAGCTCTTTGTTACCCGGTGTTAGTGAGGCCTCGGCGTCCATATGGTAAGATATTGAAGCTTCTCAGGCAAAGTGCTCCCTTATTAGTCTGCTATTCATAGACAAAATGAGGACAGAGTTACGGAGTATTGCCATTTCCCAATGAGTATCAATAATATTAAAGTAGGGAGGGCAATGTGTCCGATCCAGGGAAATATAGCCAAACCTCATTTCTTACCCCAAAACTTGGTGCACAGTGTTTCCGACAGGGGGAATACTGGATTCCATGTTTAAATTATGGGCAACTCGTGGGTGTATCTTGCTTTGATGATTTATCTGAGGGAGAAACAAGGATATCCTTTAATCAAGGAGAAAGTGAGGTCTGCAGATGCAGGAGATCAGAGCTGAAAATGTGTTGCTGGAACAGCGCAGCAGGTCAGGCAGCATCCAGGGAATAGGAGAATCGACGTTTCGGGCATAAGCCTGAAGAAGGGCTTATGCCCGAAACGTCGATTCTCCTGTTCCCTAGATGCTATCCTTTGATCAAAGAAGTCGTAACTCTGGACTATCGAGTTGAGATCTCTTCTGTTTTCTTTTTATCAGATCAGAGATGTTATTCAAAAAAAACCACGCTTTTAACAGACCCGTACAGATCCGATACAGAAAAGAGGATGCTTAGTGCTAAGAACGCACCTTCTGTCAGTACCCTTTATCATTTGTTGGAGAGTGGCCCTCGGACGAGACTTTGTGCCTTTCTGAGGTCTGTAAAGAGAGTTGGGTGTTCAGATCTCTTCAGACACAGGGGAGGATATTTGTGAAAATGCAAGAAGTATTTCGATCTGTAAGAAGACTCTTGCCATACAGTTGAAGATTCTTCACAGTCTATCTGGCCCCAGATCCTCTCTCAAAATTCAAGATGGGAATATGTCTTAAATACAGAATGACTATGGGCACTCTTGCTCATTGCTTGTTGACCTTCCACCTGCGCTATAGCAGCAGTGTGTTTGGTAGGATGGAGAGGATCTTGGGGACCGAATTGGAGATGGATCAGTTTTCCCTTTTCCTGGACCAGCATAGTCTACCTTACTCAGATGTGCATAGGAAAAATTACTTCAATACCCTCACACTCTGTGTTCAGAAAAAATGTTCTGTTGTGTTGGGTGTCTGAAAACCCCCTGGGTCTGTTGGGTTGTCGTAACCTCGTCATGGAGCATAGCCCTTTGGACTTTTGTAAAGGTATGTTGCACTATAAAATAAAGGATTTTTTTATAAGACATGGCAGCCCTTTTTGAATTTCCAAGATACAGGCTGATCTGCCACTCTAATAAGGACTTCTATATAGCTATGACGAACTTGACTAATGAATCTAATGTCCAGAGAGGAAGAATTACGAACAAATGAACGTGTATTAGTTAATGCTCTTGAAGGTTGAGAGCTATAGTTTTGTTACACTGAGCTCGACTATTCATTTTTAATTTTTTTTTATTTTTCTTCAGTCCGTTGATTTACCTTTCTTTTCTTATGTACATGCACATGGGTGTAATTGTGTGCAATTTGCATTGTTTTTTTGAGTTGTGTACTTATTGGTTCATTGAAGCATTAAAAAGATTTTCTCTGAATAAAAATATTTTTGAAAAAATTAAAATGTTAACATGGATGGAATAGAGTCCCAAAGGACCACTTGCTCATTAGTGAGACCACAAATTATGGTTTATCTTAAGGGTCATCACACCTTGGGTGACAGGATGACGTTGAGAGGGCGTCCGCTTCGTGGCAACCTCTGTCTGTGTGGGGACTTGAACATGCGCTGTTAGCCCTCCTATGCATCACAAACCAGCCAACAGATTGTGAGACTGTGTAACTGCTCTAGATAGAAGTAGCCAAAGTCAAAGTAAAATATAAAGAAGGGAAGGGATAAGAAAGGAAAAAAGGCACAATTCAGACAATGGTCAAGATAATGGCTGAGGAAAAAAAAGTCTCCGCTGGAAATTGTATTTTATAACGAGACAGTTGATTGGATGCTCACTTTGGTTGAAAATAATAAGGTGACCCAAGCGAAATAACCAGAATTACTAATTGTGATTAGATATCGATAACTATAAAATATGAGTACATTTTTGATTGGTCTGTGTGAAGCATGCTAACCATTGTATGAAAGTTAAAAGCTTATGGAACATATTTTTGGAGGGTTGATCCCCGTGGGAAATGCCTCCCGAACACATGCTTGAAGAAACCCAGGGTAGAAAGTGCGTGAGTGTCGTCTGGTCAGTGACAGGAAACCAGGGGGGTGAATGATTGAAAGTTCCTGCAACGTGAAGCCCAGTAGACAGTCAGATCACCCCGATCTTATTAAATGGTACAGCACATTTGAAGGGCTGAATGGACTCATTATGGATTTTAATTGCATGTGATTTAAAAAAAAAACACTGTTCCTTCACCTAATGTTTTACACACTGGGGCACTGCCATTTTCCTGAAACTGGGAATTATTTGGAATATTATCTGGAACATTCCATAATCAGCATTCTCCGGAGCATTCTACAATGTGGGGGGATATTACAAAGGCAAGAGATACAGGGGTGGGGGGGTGTGCTTCATGCAGGAGTGAGAGTGGTGGAGCATAAACCTTGTTCGGGTGTCAGTGCTGGAACAGACATACATTGAGTGTGAGGGACCAGAAAGCATACGATGACCCTTATCCTCGCAGAGTGGGAAATGTTATCAATGCTTGTTCTGTATTGCTAGACATTACTACAGATCGCAGATACTGCACTGAGCTGGGTGGTGAGCTCAGACCTTGCTCGGTGGGTCTGGTGGTGTGGCCCCCTTGGGAAGAGATGTACTAATCCATCCACCAGGCCATCTGTGACCCTGCTGACAAACCGTAGCGTGATTGAACCTTATCTGCTATGCTCTGGGTAAACTGTACATGGCAGCTCCAAACTGCCATTGTCCTTTTAAAGATGCCACCAGTGCCAGGGATAATGGAATATCTAGGGGCATCCAGGCGATGGTGGGTATCTCCAGCCATGATGGGTGGGGAAATCGGGCTAGCATTGAATGAGAGGGACACCATGGGGTAGGGTGGGTAGTTAATGAGGTGAGTTCGATAAGGTAGCACCAGGAAACTAGTTCGGCCTCGTGCAGACAATCCCCCTTGTCACACTCAATGAAAATCAATCAAAGATAAATTATTATTAGATTCAGATGGATGAGTTGAAGACTCTGCTGACCCCATTCACAGTTACAGAGCTGCAGAACAAATCCTCATTCACAACTCTCCATCATCTGTTCTCACACCTATATTCTGTTCACCATCATTCCTGGTAATACTGGCTTATTTTGCCGGATGCTATCGAAATGTCTTTATCACAGCATTCTGAAACCTGTGAACACATTCTTCCATGACATTGTTGCTCAATCTCACTCTCTCTGTCTATACCCAAAACCACTTTCATTTGCAGTCATGCACAGAGACAGGTCCTTCAGCCAAAACTGGTCCATACCAACCAAAAATGTCCGTCCACATTTACCCCATTTCCTTGCACTTAGCCCATATCCTTCTCTGCCTTTCGTATTCATATATTGCTCGAACAAAGTGCAGCGAGGTCTTGTGACATCAAGAAAGGCCTCAGGAAAGATCTCGCTGAATCTACCATTCATCTCACCCCAGCAATAAGATTTGAACCATGAGCTGTGAAATACACTCTTAAAGATGGAATTCGTCTGTTGCTGACACTCACAGCTGCAAACCTGCAGAAACAAATCTGATTCAATACTCCACAGCTCATATCTGATATCACACATAACTGCCCATCCACCCGTCATTCCTGTGCGTACTAATCTATAATGCTATTGGGTCCGCAATGCCTTTACTTTAATATTCTCAAGCACGTCATTAACAGCTGTCCATGAACTGTTTCTTCATTTCCCCTTCCCCCACCTCACCCCAGTTCCAAACTTCCAGTTCAGCCCTGTCTCCATGACCTGTACTACCTGCCTATCTTCTTTTCCACCTAATCACTCCACCCTGCCTCCCCGACCTATCACCTTCATCCCCTCCCCCACTCACCTATTGCACACAATGCTACTTTCTCCCCACCCCCATCCTCCTCTCACTTATCTCTCCACCCTTCAGGCTCTCTGCCTGTATTCCTGATGAAGGGCTTTTGCCCAAAACATCGATTTTACTGCACCTCGGATGCTGCCTGAACTACTGTGCTCTTCCAGCACCACTAATCCAGAACTATCGCTGCCCATTATACTAAGCCCTAACAGTTGTTCACATTTAAACTGATTTCCTCCATGTGTGCTCTCTCATAGACAATGACTTTCACATCTAACACTGCCCCAGACCCCCACACACATGCACTCATAAAACCCCTTGCTTTGAACTGATGCATGAAGATACAGAGACATTAATTTATGGGAGCCCATTTACTGTCACTCGCAGAATGGGCGGCAAATTGTCCCGTGTTAGTCATTTACATAGTGCAAATGTAGCAGCAATATACCTGCAAAGTTTTGCAATACTGCCATGCTGGGCAGCTGGTCCAGCTGACTGAACAATACACTAGCATAGTCTGCACAGCTCCCAATGCTGGCCAGATAGTCCACCTTACCGAGCAATACACAAGCATAGTCTGCACAAATCCTCATGCTGGGCAGATCGTCCACCTTATTGAGCAATACACTAGCATAGTCTGCACAGCTCCCCATGCTGGCCAGATAGTCCAGTTTACTGAGAAATGCACTGGGATAGTCTGCACAGCTCCCTATGCTGGGCAGATATTCCAGTTAATTGAGCAATGCACTGGCACAGTCTGCACAGCTCCCCATGCTGGGCAGGTAGTCCAGTTTACTGAGCAATACACTGGCATAGACTGCACAGCTCCCGATACTGGGCAGATAGCCAGTTTATTGAACAATACACTGGAATAGTCTACACAGCTCTTCATGCTGGCCAGATAGTCCAGCGAACTGAGCAAAACACTGGGATAGTCTGCACAGCTCCCCATGCTGGTCAGATAGTCCAGTTTACTGAGCAATACACTAGCATAGTCTGCACAGCTCCCCATGCTGGGCAGATAGTCCGATTTACTGAGCCATACACTGACAGTCTGCACAACTCTCCATGCTGGCTCGATAGTCCAGCGAACTGAGCAAAACACTGGGGTAATCTACACAGCTCTCCATGATGGCCAGATAGTCTGATTTACTGAGCAATACACTGGCATAAGCTGCACTGATCTCCACGATGCGTTGTCTACTTGTCCCAGTTTATAGTTTCTGCGTTTGTTCTGTGAGGCAAATTCAGATTTTAGTGGAACAGATTTGGTCAGCTGATCTGGCAATGCCTTTATTCAATGTTCTCATTCTTGTGACCTGACCCGCCAAGGTCTCACTGCTCCAGATAGACCCACTCCCTTTTTTTCTCACATTTCAACAACCTGCTCTGTTTCTGTATAAATTGTCCGTTTCTATCTTTAATGTGAATGTCTCTGTCCATCTGTATCTTTCCCTGGCCTTGGTTTATCGTTGTGTTTTGTATCGAATACTGGCATTATGAAGTTCAGAAATAATGTAATAGTGTGTCAGGCTATTGTTTGCTTCCCGTTCTGTCCCATGAGTTACTCCATGGACAGGGGAGTGTGTACTGGTCTGTTGTTGACTTCCTGGTGTGTCCCTTGATGTGCTTCATGAAGAGGTGTGTGTGTGTGCAGGGCAGTTGTTCACTTCTCCGTGTGTCCCTCGTCGTGCTCCATGTTGGACAGCGGTGTGTGTGCTGGGCAGTTGTTCACTTGCAGGTGTGTCCCATATGGTGCTCCATGGACGGGGGTTGTGTTTCGGGCTGTTGCTCACTTCCCGGTGTGTCCCAAGTTGTGTCCCAAGACAGGGAGTTTCAGCATATTTGACTCATGTCTTTAAAACTTGGTCTGTGCATGTCCACTTAAAGCCTGTGTTTGCTCCTCTCAGCTAATCACGTGGTCAGAAACACGAGGAGGACCCTGAATTATAATTATAAAGGAGTACATATCTCACTTTTAGCGGAGGGAAGTCTGATTGTCTCCTGTTATTGAAACGTTAGTGGAGGGGCTGGGGATAGTTTGCTGGAGGTTGTTTTGTGAGCTGCCTCGGACATTCAGGGAGACCAGAGGATTTGGTGACCCAACTCTGGTTGGAACATGGGGACTGTAGTTACAGCATCAAGGTCTGTCACTTGAACAACAAATGGAGCAGAGGCTACAGAGCATGGAAGCTCTGAATCCACGGACTGTGTGGAAAGGGATCTGCCACAACTGTCTGTGTCTTAATGTGAGTACAGGCTCTCACTCTCATCCGTAAACATACACACACAAACCCGCTTTCTCACACACACAGACACAAACATACACATCCTCTGTCTCTCACTCGAACGCCACCCGTGCCCCTCCCCCCCCCCCCCCCCCCCAACATACACACACACTCTGCATCTCTCGCACAGGCACACATAAATCTGGGGGGCTAATTTGCATTTGCAGATTTATATTTGGGGATAGATTGTATTTTGTTCAAAACAACATTCAGTTTGTACGCAGCCAATCAGTGTGGCATTTTATAAAGTCCTGCTTTGGAAATAAAACCAGGATGACTCCCGGGTAAAACAAGTCGGACTCCACTCAGGACCTTCCATAATTTGTGCAGGGAATATCACATCTTAGCAAACGTAATAGAATTCTTTGAGGAATGACAAAGTTGACAGTGGAGAAAGGACTGTAGATATCATATACATGGACGTTAGTAAGGCGCTTGATGAGATAGACTGATAGAGAAGGTGAAGTCGCAAGGCGTCCAGGGTGTACTAGCTAGATGGATTAGAGAACTGGCTGGGTAACAGGAGACACAGAATAGTAATGGAAAGGAGTTTCTCAAAATGGACAACTGTTCTGTGTGGTGTTTCACAGGGATCCCTGCTGGGACCACTGTTTGTTGTGATGTACTTACATGATCTGAAGGAAGGTATAGGTGGTCTGATTAGCAAGTTTGCAGATTTCACTAAGATTGGTAGAGTAGCAGAAAGTTGAGGGGAATGTCAGAGAACATAATTGGAGAGTTGGGTGAAGAAAGGGTAGATGAGAGGTGATGCATTTTGGAAGATCCAATTCGAGAACAAATTATACAGCAACTGGAAAAAGCCCTGGGGAAAATTGATGTACAGAGAGATCTGGGTGTTCAGGTCCATTGTTCGGAGAAAGTGGCAGATCGATAGAATGATCAAGAAGGCGACACGTTGGCACAGTGGTTAGCACTGCTGCCTCACAGCGCCTGAGACCCGGGTTCAATTCCCGCCTCAGGCGACCGACTGTGTGGAGTTTGCACATTCTCCCCGTGTCTGCGTGGGTTTCCTCCGGGTGCTCCGGTTTCCTCCCACAGTCCAAAAATGTGCAGGTTAGGTGAATTGGCCACGCGAAATTGCCTGTAGTATTAGGTGTAGGGGAATGGGTCTGGGTGGGTGCGCTTCGGCGGGTCAGTGTGGACTTGTTGGGCCGAAGGGCCTGTTTCCACACTGTAAGTAATCTAATCTAATCTAAAAAAAAAGGCATACAGCATACTTTCCTTCCTGCATTCTAACAAGTTAAGAACTGGAGAACCACAAACCAGTTAACTCGTCACCCACAGGAGGAAATCTGTTGGAATCTATTGCATACAAGTGTAGACCGGCCATATTACAGTTGTATAGGACTTTGATTCGGCCACATTTAGAATACTGTGAACAGTTCTGGTTGCCACATTACTGAAAGGATCTGGATGCTTTGGAAAGAGGGCAGAGGATTTTCACAAGGATGTTGCCTAGCATGGAGAGAACGATATATAAAGAGAGATTTGATAAATTAGGGTTATTTTCGTTAAAAAGACGAAGGTTGAGGGAGGACTTGATTGAGGTTTACAAAACCATGAGAGGTGTAAATAGCGTGGATAGCAAGAAGTTTATTCCCAGAGTGTGGGAGTCAGTTACTAGGGATCAAGAATTCATGACGAAAGATTTTGGGGATATGCTCGAAATGTTCTTTGCACAGGGGGTTATGGATGTTGGGTTGCGTTGCCAGTGGAGGTGGTAGAGGTGGGGACGAAAGCATCAGTTAATATGTATCCAGACAGAGATATGAATGGGCAGGGAGCAGAGAGATACAGACCTTAGAAACTAGGCGACAAGTATAGATAGAGGATCTGGATTGACACAGGCTTGGAGGACTGAAGGGGCTGTTCCTGTGCTGTGATTTTCTTTGTTATTGGTAAATACTAGCGAAAAGCGTCTGTTGATACTTGAAAGGAAAATGAAACCAAGATCAAGTATGGCACAACGAATGTGTGGATACGAGAATTTATTGTAGAGAGTAGAAAAATGATAAGGAGACAAAACAGTTACATTGCATCAGTCTTCAAAGAGGAAGATCCAGAAAATCTCCCAGAAATACCAAGTCACCATGGGACCTTTGTAACTAAAGACTAAAATCAATCATATACAGTTATGAGGTGGAATTTGGAAACAGAACTGGGATGAGTATTGATAAGTCTGACAGACCAGATATAATTCAAACTGAAATTTCAGAGAAAACAGCAATACACATGTTGATTGCAATAGGGGCAACTGTATTTTTCTGAAAGTTATAAATGCATTCAAATGATTTACGAAGGGAAGAAGTGGGAGAGTGGAGGACTACAGGCCAGTTAGTTGTTATCCACAGTATGGAATCTGTTGCAACCTATTGGACACTGAGTAAGTAATAGCAAATTTCAAGAGAGTTGTTCTGCATTTATGAAAGGGAAGTTATAATTTACAATTGTTTTCTTGAAGATATCTCTCTGTAGATGTAAACAATGGGGAATCAGTGAATCTGGTACAATCAGATATTCAGGAGGAGGTTTAATCAGCACAGAGAATAAGTAATCAGAAAACATTAAAGCAAAGTGTATTGGGAGGAACATATGCAAACGGAGAAGGTAAGCATTAGAGAAAACATTGGAGAACATAGGTGGCTGTAGAAGGCTGTTTGTGTGACTGCAGACTGGTGTACGCTGGTGTGTCACAGGTGTCAGTGCTGTGCCCCTTTAAACGCCTTCATTTAAAGGGAATCCGAATATAGACGATGAAGTATCTATTCGTCTCAAAGTGTCAGCTTGCTCTCTCTTTACGGATGCTGTCTGACTGACTGTGATCTCTAGCATGTGTTGGTTTCAGTACAGATTCAGCTTCTGCAGTGATTTGCTCCTACTAGAAGTAAAGACATTCTGCACTAGTAACACAGAAAGTTGGGGAGACTGTACCTGGACTGGACCGGTACAATTTTGATGTCTTGATCTATGTAAAATATACTGATCACATATACTGAATGGGCATTCTCCTGATTAATCTCTCAGCTGGCACAATGGTCTGCTGAGGAGATTTGATCTGAGATCAAGGCGGGAATCTGTGTTTGAAACTGGAGAATGTTGATTGATTGTTATATGAGAATTTCACGTCTGCTTACTTGGGAAAAGGAGGAGGCAGGTACAGAATTCAAGAAGATGGACTGGGAAGCTCTTGAACAGATTGATGTAAGATGTGAGTAGTGATTCATGGTTTTGGCTGGTATAAAATTGGAACAATCCCCAGGTCCAGATTAGTTACATCTCAGGCTGTTGTTGGAGACAAGGGATGAAAGGCGCTGATGCAAATGTTTAAATAGAATCTGGTCACAGATGAGGTGCCCGAGGACTGGAGAACACTCTTTATAGGAAGGATTGTAGATATAGAGCAGGGAACTATAGACTAGCGTGTTTCAAATCGGTGTTAGAGAAACTTTTGCAAAGAATAGGTGGTGGTAGAAGGCGGTTAGTGTGACTGGAGACCGGTGTCCCCTGATGTACCACAATGATCAGCGCTGTGTCCCTTATTATTTGTGGTATTTATAAATGATGTAGGTGTGAATGTGGAGGGGGAGTGGCAGCGTGATAAGTAAGTCTGTGTTGACACAAATATTGGCTGGGTGTTTGGCAGTGTGGAGGAATTTTTATGGTACAGGAAGATACAGATGGATTGGGCAGATGAGTGGATCAATGGCAGATAAGACATAACTCTGATAAATATGAGAAATGCAGTTTGGAGGAAGGAACCAGGCAGGAGAGTACACAATGAATGGCAGCACACCAGGAAGCTCATACATCTGTGAACGTAACGGAGGAGGATCAAAGATTACGTAAGAAATCATTGGAAAAAGTAGGCATATCCTTTAGTCATCGAGGCATAGATTACAAGAGCTATGCAGCACTTTAGTTAGGTCAAGATGGAATACTATTTGGGGTTCTGGGAGCAACATCACAGGCAGGATGTGATTGTTCTGGAGGGGGCACAGAGATTCACCAGGATGTTCCCAAGGATGGAGCATATCAGCTATGGAGAGAGGTCTCATAAGCTCCATTTGTTTACTTTGGAGCAGAGAAGGCTTTGAGGGAACGTGATTCAGGATAAGATTACGAGGGTCATGGACAGGATGGATAGACAGCAGCTGTTCCTTTTAGTCAAAGAGCCAAGAACAGGCGTACACACTTTTAAAGGGAAGGATTTGATATTTAGAGAGGAGTCAGGGATTGTTTCTTCACCAAGAGGGTTATGGGGTCCGGAATGCACCCCCTGAGGATGGGGTGGGGGGTTGTTATCATGGGTCACGTCACAACCATCAAAAAGTATTTGGACGAGCACCTGAAGTGTCAAACCATTCATGGCTATGGGACTGATGTAGTAAAGTTGGAATAATATAGATCGTGCTGTAATTTTGATGCTACACAGGCTATGCTTCTGTGATTGTATGGCTGTGAAAGGTCAATCATTGATCAGCTTAAGACAGGAAGTAATAGGTTTCGGAGCAGTACATTAAACAAGCATGAAACGTAAAAGTTTCTCTAAGTACAATATACCAAGGTGAAATGTTGGCAAAGATAATTGTAGCTTCTTTACAGTCGAAAACCAACGAATGGTGAACAGGAAAATGGCAGACTATGAAGCAACTACTTCAGTTCTGCCTTCATGAAAGAAAAAAAATAAAAACTTCCAAGCAATTATAGGTCTACTGAGAAAAAGTAGGAAATACAAGCGTATCTGTAAATAAACAGTTTTGAAGAAAATATTTGGTCTGAAATCTGATAAATCCCCATCGCCTGATAATCTTTATCTATGAGTCTTGAAGAAGGTGGCCATGGTAATAATGAATACTTTGCTTGCTGTCTTCCAAATTCCTGATGACTGAATTGACAGATTTGAGAGCAGCAAATATAACCCCAGTATTTCAAAAAGGAGGCAGGGAGAAAGCAGGGAATTACAGTCTGCCTAGTGCCAAAGAACATAGAACAATACAGAACAGAACAGGCCCTTCGGCCCACGATGTTGTGCCGAACATTTGTCCTAGCTTAAGCACCCATCCATGTACCTCTCCAATTGCCGCTTAAAGGTCACCAAAGATTCTGACTCTACCACTCCCACAGGCAGCTCATTCCATGCCCCCACCACTCTCTGGGTAAAGAACCCACCCCTGACAACTCCCCTATACCTTCCACCCTTCACTTTAA
Organism: Chiloscyllium plagiosum; assembly: GCF_037043375.1. Lineage (NCBI taxonomy): Eukaryota > Metazoa > Chordata > Chondrichthyes > Orectolobiformes > Hemiscylliidae > Chiloscyllium > Chiloscyllium plagiosum. Next base: position 101,661,915 of record NW_028270151.1, on the reverse strand, counting down.
ATTTATGTCCCCTTGTAACACTCTGTTGTACCCGGGGAAAAACTTTCTGACTGTCTACTCTATCTATTCCTCTGATCATCTTATAAACCTCTATCAAGTCACCCCTCATCATTCGCCGTTCCAACGAGAAAAGTCCTAGCACTCTCAACCTATCCTCGTACGACCTATTCTCCATTCCAGGCAACATCCTGGTAAATCTCCTCTGCACCCGCTCCAAAGCTTCCACATCTTTCCTAAAGTGAGGTGACCAGAACTGCACACAGTACTCCAAATGTGGCCTAACCAAAGTCCTGTACAGTTGCAACATCACTTCACGACTCTTGAATTCAATCCCTCTGCTAATGAATGCTAATACACCATAGGCCTTCTTACAAGCTCTATCCACCTGAGTGGCAACATTCAAAGATCTATGAACATAGACCCCAAGATCCCTCTGTTCCTCCACCTCACTAAGAACCCTGCCGTTAACCCTGTATTCTGCATTCTTATTTGTCTTTCCAAAATGGACAACCTCACACTTGGCAGGGTTGAACTCCATCCGCCACTCCTCAGCCCAGCTCTGCATCATATCTAAGTCCCTTTGCAGCCGACAACAGCCCTCCTCACTATCCACAACTCCACCAATCTTCGTATCATCTGCAAATTTATTGACCCACCCTTCGACTCCCTCTTCCAAGTCATTAATAAACATTCCAAACAGCAGAGGACCTAGAACTGATCCCTGCGGAACTCCACTTGTAACTGGGCTCCAGGCTGAATATTTACCATCTACCACCACTCTGACTTCTACTGCTTAGCCAGTTTTCTATCCAATTGGCCAAATTTCCCTCTATCCCATGCCTCCTGACTTTCCGCAGATGCCTACCATGGGGAATCTTATCAAATGCCTTACTAAAATCCATATATACTACATCCACTGCTCTACCCTCATCCACATGCTTGGTCACCTCCTCAAAGAATTTAATAAGACTTGTAAGGCAAGACCTACCCTTTACAAATCCGTACTGTCTGTCCCTAATCAAGCAGTGTCTTTCCAGTTACTCATAAATCCTATCCCTCAGTACCCTTTCCATTACTTTACCTACAACCGAAGTAAGACTAACTGGCCTGTAATTTCCGGGGTTATCCCTATTCCCTTTTGTGAATAGGGGCACAACATTCGCTACTCTCTAGTCCCCTCGTACCACCCCCGTTGACAGTGAAGACGAAAAGATCATTGCCAACGGCACTGCAATTCCCTCTCTTGCAATTCCCACATAATCCTAGGATATATCCCGTCAGGCCCGGGGGACTTGTCTATCCTCAAGTTGTTCAAAATGTCCAACACATCTTCCTTCCTAACAAGTATCTCCTCTAGCTTACCAGTCCGTTTCACATTCTCCTCTTCAAAAATACGGTCCCTCTCGTTCGTAAATACTGAAGAAAAGTATTCATTCAAGACCTCTTCTATCTCTTCCGACTCAATACACAGTCTCCCACTACTGTCCTTGATCGGACCTACCCTCGTTCTCGTCATTCTCATGTTTCTTACATACGCATAAAATGCCTTGGGGTTATCCTTGATCCTATCCGCCAAAGATTTTTCATGCCCTCTCTTAGCTCTCCTAATCCCTTCCTTCAGCTCACTCCTGGCTATTCTGTATCCCTCCACTGCTCTGTCTGAACCCTGTTTCCTCAACCTTATGTAAGCCTCCTTCTCCCTCTTTACAAGACATTCAACCTCCCTCGTCAACCAAGGTTCCCTCCCACGACCATTTCTTTCCTGCCTGACAGGTACATACATATCAAGGACACGTCGTATCTGTTCCTTGAAAAAGTTCCACATTTCCACGACATCTTTCCTTGACAGCCTATGCTCCCAACGTATGCTCCTCAGATCCTGTCTTACAGCATAGTAATTACCCTCCCCCCAATTGTAAAACCTACCCTGTTGCACGCACCTATCTCTCGCCATAACCAAGGTGAAAGTCACAGAATTGTGGTCACCATCACCAAAATGTTCACCCACTAACAAGCCCATCACTTGTCCCGGTTCATTACCGAGTACCAAATCCAATGTGGCCTCCCCTCTGGTCGGACAATCTACATACTGAGCTAGAAAAGCTTCCTGGACACACTGCACAAACACCGCTCCATCCAATCTATTTGATCTAAAGAGCTTCCAATCAATATTTGGGAAGTTGAAATCGCCCATGACTACTACCCTGTGGCTTCTGCACCTTTCCAAAATCTATTTCCCAACCTGTTTCTCCACATCTCTGCTGCTATTGGGGGACCTATAGTAAACACCCAACAAGGTGACTGCACCTTTCCTATTTCTGACTTCAACCCATACTACCTCCAAAGGCAGATCCCCCTCGAACTGCCTTTCTGCAGCCGTTATACCATTTCCATTTAGCAACGCCACCCCCCTCCTTTTTACCACCCTCCCTAATCTTACTGAAACATCTGTAACCAGGAACCTCCAACTACCATTCCTGTCCCTCTTCTATCCACGTTTCCGTGATGGCCACAACATCGTAGTCCCAGGTACCGATCCACGCCTTAAGTTCACCCACCTTATTTCTGATACTCCTTGCATTGAAGTATATGCACTTGAACCCCGCTGTGTCCGCAAGTATTCCCTGTCAGTGCTACCTTCTTCACAGCCTCCCTACATTCTTGGACATCCTGAGAAAAGCTCGCCTACTTGTTGGACTGCAAGTCCGGATCCCATCCCCCTGCCAAATTAGGTTCAACCCCCCCCCCTCCCCGAAGAGTGCTAGCAAACCTACCCCCCAGGATATTGGTGCCCTTCTGGTTCAGGTGCAACCCGTCCTGCTTGTACAGGTCCCACCTTCCCCTGAATGCAGTCCAATTGTCCAAATACCTGAAGCCCTCCCTCCTACACCATCCTTGCAGCCACGTGTTCAACTGCACTCTCTCCATATTCCTTGCCTCACTTTCACTTGGCACCGGCAACAACACAGAGATGACGACTGTCTGTCCTAGCTTTTAGCTTCCAGCCTAACTCCCTGAGCTCTTGAATGACTTCCCCACCCCTCTTCCTACCTATGTCGTTGGTGCCAACGTGCACCATGACTTCAGGCTGCACACCCTCCCCCTTAAAGATTCGGAAGACACGGTCCGAAACGTCTCGAACCCTGGCACCCGGGAGGCAACAAACCATCCTAGAACACACCCACTCAAATATCATTCACTTACCTTCCTGACCAGTTCTGCGCTCCAACCTCACTTCCGCCCAGCTCGCGCCGCTCTCTGCTGAGAAAAGAAGCAATCAGGACAATACAAGAGTCTATTAGAAAGAATGCTTAGTCAGGGAACTTTGAGAATTAAATTAAATTGAAAGTAATGAACATGGATCAAGTCAATGCCAAATTATTAAAGGTTAATTATATTTGTGAAACCAACTGGGAAACAAATGCAGCGGGCGGCACGGTGGCACAGTGGTTAGCACTGCTGCCTCACAGCGCCAGAGACCCGGGTTCAATTCCCTCCTCAGGCGACTGACTGTGTGGAGTTTGCACGTTCTCCCCGTGTCTGTGTGGGTTTCCTCCGGGTCCTCCGGTTTCCTCCCACAGTCACAAAGATGTGCAGGTCAGGTGAATTGGCCATGCTAAATTGCCCGTAGTGTTAGGTAAGGGGTAAATGTAGGGGTATGGGTGGGTTGCGCTTCAGCGGGGCGGTGTGGACTTGTTGGGCCGAAGGGCCTGTTTCCACACTGTAAGTAATCTAATCTAAATTATGGCGAAGCAATAGATGCAGTGAATTTGGATTTTCAGAAACTTTTTGATGAAGTCCCAAGTCTAGTGTTGTGAAAATGCTACTCCTTTAACAAGGTCATGCTGTCCTTTTTTTGCAAAGATGTCTTAAAAGCAGTGAATCCGAAATATCTTGGTTTGACTGCTCTAAAATAAATGCACGTACAATAAGGAGCAATCTATGCTAGTGCATTGGCGTTGTTAAATTGGCCATAGTGTTGAGGGATACGGAGGATGGGTCCATTCGTCAGGGGTAAATGCAGGATATGTGAATGGATCTGGTTGGTTTATTCTTCAGAGAATCGTTTTGGAGTTGTTGGGCCGAAGAGCCTGTTTCCATACTGTAGCGGTTCTAATTCTAACATTCATATGGATCTTTTCCCTTCCAGTCGTGCCACTTTCAGTGTTTAAATTGAATGTGTTTCCCTCTGTTTCTCTCCATGGTCTTCATTAAGAACTCTGTAGCGTCAATGATGCTAGTCTTATGTCGTTTCAGAACCAATGAATTTCTACATCTTGTATTATTGTTCACCCCCCGGTGTATGGCACTCCATGATGGACAGGGCGTTTGAGCGGCTTGGACACACTCTTTCAAGCTGTTCAAAACAAGAAATTGCTGGAGACATTCAGCAGATCTAGCAGCTGTGGAGACAGAGAGACCGAGACAGTGTTTCAAGTTCAGCGTGACCCTTATTTAGAACTGAAAAGAACTCCTTAATCCCTTGACAAAAGTGGACGAGGGATGATGGGAAACAGATCATGTGGAGATGCAATGCCACAAAGGAATGAGCTTGTAATTGTGATGAAAGAGAAACAGATGTAAAATGAGTGTAAATTAAAGTGGAAATGGGAGAAATGCGTTCTCTCTGTTGAGTGCAAGATAAACAAGTCACAGACAAGATCATAGAGAAACCAGGAAGCAGAATGTATGAAAAATGGACAACAACCATAATGGGGTCAGGCTGTGTAATTATGGAATTGAATATTAACTCCTACAGGCTTAATATACCAAAGTGTAAATTGAGGTGTTACTCAAGATTGGGTTGTGCTTTTTTGGAACATTACAGCAGCTCAGGATCGAAAAGTCAGCATGAGAACAACGTAGGTTATTGGAATTGTAAGCAATGGGAAAGTCAAGATTATTCCTACAGAGAGAGTGGAACTCTTCCTTAAAAAAGTCTCTGTTTAGTCTCCCAAGTGTAAGGGAGACTGCAATGTGAGGAGCAATGAAAAGAGACTGGATTGAACGAATACAAGTGGAATGCTGCTTCAACTGGAAGTTGTGATTGGGGCCCTGGATAGTGAGGAGTGAAGAGGTGAATAGGCAAGTATTGCACCTTCTGCAATTGCATGCGAAGGTGCCATGGGAGGAGTGGGGAAGTGTTCATTGTGATTGGGGGTGTCACAGAAGGAATGGTCCCCATGTAATGCTGACAGTGGACAGGAGGGAAAGATGTGTTTGATGGTGTAACCTTTCTGGAGGTGGTGGAAGTGGCAGAGGATGTTTCCATGAATGTGGATTCTAGTGCAGTAGGAAGTGATGACAAGGGGAGATATATCATTGTTCTGGGAAGGAGGGGACTGAGTGAGGGTGACACTCTGGGCAATCGCACAGTGACAGCTGAAGGCCCTATCCACCGGAGTGAGGGAATTTCTGGTTTAAAGGAAAAGGAGATCACGTCAGTGGCAGTTCTCTGGAATGTAACATCATCAAACAGAAACAACAGAGATGGAGAAATTGGGAGAAAAGAGTCAGCCTCCTCTGATCGTGTATTCAACCACATGCAGAAGTTCCTCCTGAATGATTGAAAAGAACCAAACATTTAAATTGAGGATTTCTGTCTCACATCTGGTCTGAAGAGGGATGTGGAAATAGACTCAGAGGAAGGTCAGTGGACATACAGGAGCAGACATTCAAGCAGATATCTCATAAAACGCAGCAATTATTGTTTCTGTTCAAAAAGAAGGACTCGGAAGAAGATGAACCGCCCATGGTTGACAAAATCTGTCAAGGATACTAATCAATCGCAAATTAACGAGCATTAGTGTGTGCCCAGATTTAGGGTGTATATTTCAGGGACCATGAGCAGAAGCTGGGCATGAATTTCAGCTGTTCTTCCTGAATTACCCACAGAAACCCCAGCCATTACTGCTCCGTCCTCCTCCAGGTTGTCCCTCTCAAATTACGGAGTACATTCTCTCACATTATGGTTCCTATCTGAGGCTTTTTGATCAGGTCTACCTTCCCTGCACTAGCAAAAAGCTGTGTTTTGTGCTGCCACTTTGCCTCTGGTGTCAGTGTGACTCGGCCTCTCCATTCATGTTGTTTTACACCTCCCACTCACATCTCATTCCGGAAAGTTTCCTTCTTGGAGTAAACCTTATTGAAATCACCTCCACACATCCCCCCACCTTTGCACTGAATTCACACTGTGATCCAAATTTCAAAAAGTATACTCAGCCTTCATTTCACTCTGCTAAAGGCAACTGCATGCTTACCGTGTGGTATAAGAATTCCCTTTCTTACGTGGATTTGGCCAGAGATATGCTTTCACTGTAGGGATCATCATCCTCTTTCAACAAAGGAATTCAATTGTTTAACTTTCTAATGGCACTGGTAAGGGTTTTACGCTGTCTTAGTATTGTTACTTTGAGAAAAAACAAATCATAGTATGAAGTTTTGTCTCTGTTGTTTATCTGTCATTTTTAATATTGTTTCAAATTTGCAGTGCTTACGATTAAGTGCTTATTCTTGAAGCTGGTATTAGATGGAGTGGAGGAGGTTGAAAAGTGATGTTATGATGTTATAAAATCATAAGAGGCATGGATTGGATAGAGAGCCAAGGCATTCTCGCCCGGAGAGTGGGTTTGATCAAACATAGAGTACATCGCTTTAAGGTGAAAGGGAGAAGATTTAAAAGGACCAATGGTGCAACTTTTTCACATATAGGGTGATGAGTGTATGGAATGAGCTGCAAGAGGAAGAGTGGTAGATGGAAGTACAGCTGCAACATTTAAAAGACATTTGGACAAACACATAAATGGGAAACGTTTCGAGGCATATGGGACACGTGAAAGCAGATGGGACTAGTTTAGTTAAGCATGGACAAGTTGGACCAAAGGGTCTGTTTGTGCGTGATGTGACTGTATGAATCTAGAAAGCGAGGAAAAGGGGAACAAAAAATATGATGTAAGTGAATTGGCAAGAAATATAAAAACAAGAAGCACAAAATTTTACGAACAAGGTTTTTTGACAAACAGATACGAGTAAGGATGGACCGGTCAGCAGTAATTCATAGTTGTTTCTTTAAAAAGTGGTTAATGAATGGTTGATGGTACTGTGTGAAAGATTCCATAACTCTCTGGATTTCAGGGGTATTCCAGCGAAACTGGAGAACCTCCAATGTGGCGCCTGCCTTCAAGAAAGGAGCGAAACAGAAAGCAGGAAACATTAGCCTAACCATAATTACTGGGAATCTGCTAGAGTCTATTATTAAGGCAAGAATTGAAGGGCATTCAGAAAAGCTTCACGCAGAGTCAGCATGGTTTTGTGAATGGGAAAGTATATTTTGCCTGCAAAGTTATTCTGAGATCCCTGAAAATGTAACAAGCGGACTTGATAAAGGGGAACTGGTACGCATGCGGCTTACCAGAATCTTCCACAAGGTATCACAAAATAAAGATCCTTACACAAGACAGAAACTCGTAGTGTTATGGACAATATATTAGCATGGGATGACGGGTGGTTAACTTGTAGAAATCAGAGAGTCAGGATTAATGGATCGCTTTGATAAAGACATATCTACTGGGGTATCACAAATACCAGTCCGATGGCATCAGTTATTTACAGTCTATTCTGACAGCCTGACGGCGGGAGCTGAATGCAATATATATCCGAGTTTGAGGATGACACTGCGAACCAAAAGGCATGTTGTTATTTAATGAAGAAGACTCCCAACAAATGGGCAGTAAAAAGGGATTGGAGTGGTCCTGTATATGCAACATAAAGTCAGTGTAGTGATGCAGCAAGTAACTAGATTGATACAGTACGCAGGTTCCTGGGATGAAAGGGTTGTATTATTGAATACAACTAAAATGGTGAGGCGATTATTCATTGTGCTTGAAGTGAATGAGCGTGATATTACTGAAATGTAAATGATACAGAAGTTGATTGACAAGGTAGATGCTGAGAATGTGTTTCCACACCTGGGCAGAGTCTCGAACTCAGGGACAGAATAAGGGATATCGATTTCAAACTGAGATACAAAGAAATGTCTTCTTTCAGAAGGTCATTAAGTCTGAATTTCACTAACCCAGAGAGTTATGGAGCCTGGTTCACTGTTTTTACAGATGGGCTGTATTGTTTTTTGTCACATCAGCGAGTTGAGGGATATGAGGGGTTAGCAGGAAAGTAGAGTTGAGCCCTAGAGATTGAGAAAACATCACCTTCATGGTGACCTTTGTCAGTGTGGGGTATTGAACCTGCACTATTGGCCTCCCTCTGCTTCACAAACCAGCGTCCAGCCAGCTGAGTGGGAGCCTATGTAACTGTTTCAGACAGAAACACTCACAGACGCAGGGCAAGAGAAACTTTCATAACAAGGAAAAAGGTACAATTCAGGTAGCGGTCAAGGTACCAGATGAGGATAAAAATGTTCTCTGCTGGAAATTGTGGAAACAAGTGTTTAGATGCTATCTCGAGCTGAATGCAATAAGGTGACACAAGCAAAATAACCAGAATAATAATTGTGTTTAGATATCGACAACTATTAAATAAACGTATATTTTTGATTGATCTGTGTGAAGCATGCTTACTATTGCATGAAAATAGAAAGCTGATGGGATGTATTGGTAGAAAAGTCCGTCCCCATGGGAAATGCCCCAGGAACACATGCTTGAAGAAACCCAGGATAAAAATGCCTGAGTGTCATCTGGTCAGTGACAGGAAGTCAGGGGGCTGAATGACTGAAATTTCCTGTAACATGGAGCTGAGGAGACAGTTAGATCACCCCCGATCTTATTAAATGGTAGAGCACGTTTCAAGGACAGAATGCCCTCATAATGGATTTCAATTTCGTGTGCAGGTAATTTTAATTTTAAAAAACACACTGTTCCTTCCCCTCACGTTTTCCACACTGTGGCACTGTCATTCTCCTGAAACTGGGACACTTGGTACGTTATCTGAAACACTCCATAACCAGCATTCTCCAGAACATTCTATAAATGTGTGGGGGTATCGCAAAGGCTAGAGAGAGGGAGAGAGAGAGAGGAGGGGGAGGTGTTGCCTGTAGCAATGAGAATGTTGGAGCATGAGCCTTGTTCGGTGGTAGGTGCTATAACAGATATACAGTGAGTGTGAGGGAGCAGAGAGAATAAGGGGACCCTTATCCTGACAGAGCGGGGAAGGTTATTGATGCCTGTCCTGTATTGCTGGGCATTTCTTCAGACCACATATACTGCACTGAGGAGGGTGGTTGAGCTCAGATCATGCTTGGTGGGTCTGGTGGTGTGGATCCCTTTGAGAAGAGAATGGTTCCTCTCTCTACTACCCCATCCACCAGGAGCTCAATGACCCTGTTAACAAACCCTAGTGTAATTGCCCCTTATGGATGGATAGAGCTCTTAAAGATGGTGGAATCAAGGGTTATGGGGATTAGGCAGGAACAAGATCCTGATTGTGGATGATCAGCCATGTTCATAATGAATGTTGGTTCTGGCTCGAAGGGCCGAATGGCCGATTCCTGCACCTATTGTCTCCTGTCTATTATCAATTATCTTATCTGCCATGCTCGGGCTAAACTGGGCAGGGCAGCTCCGAACTGAGAAAGCTAAATTATTTGCCCACTGGCCTTTATTTTTGCCATCAGTGCCAGGGATCACGGAATATCCAGTGATTTCCGGCGATGGTGAGTACCTGCAGCCATGATGGGAGGGAGAATCTGGCTGGCATTGAATGACAGGGACACCATGCGGTGGAGTAGGTAGTTAATGAGGTGAGTTCGATAAGATAGCACCAGGAAACTAGTTGAGTCTCAGACAGACAATCTCTCTGTCACTCAACGAAAATGATACTGAGACAAATTAGTGTTAGATTCAACCCAGAGTTGAAGACTCTGCAGACCACACTCCCAGGTACAAAGCTGCAGAGCAAATCCTCATGCAAAACTCTCCATCATCTGAACTCACACCAATATTCCAATCACCCATCATTCCTGGTCATGTTGGCTTATGTTGCCAAATGGTATCGACATGTCTACATTCAGAATTCTGAAACCTGTGAACATATCTTTTTTTGGCATTGTTTCACAAACTCCCCCTCTCTGTCTATATCCCAAACTACTTTCATTTACAGTCATACAATCCTACTGCACGGAGACAGGCCCTTCAGCCAGAACTGGTCCATTCTGACCACAATGTCAGTCCACATTCACTCCATGTTCCTGCACTTGACCCATATCCATCTCAGCCTTTCTTATCCATGAGGTTTTTGAACAAATGCAGCGAGATTTTGTAACATCAAGAAAGGCCTCAAGAAGAAAATTGGCTGAATCTACCATCTCACCAGGGTGCTCAGTTTACAAAGGAACAGTTTGACTGCAGCTTTGAATCAAGAAGGAGGAGGAAACACTGGTGGGAGATGTGCATGGAAGGCAGTACTGCAGGGAAAACGTTGTTTATGTTATGAACAGGAAATTAGATACCCAAGAATTTGCAGGAAAAACTCAACGGTCTGGTTGCATCTGCAGGAAGAAAGTCGAAAAGTGTGGCCCCCAAAGAGCCGGTCAGGCAGAATACGAGGAGCTGGAAAGACTGTGTTTCAGTCATAAACCCTTCATCAGGAATTCACTTCAGAATTCATTGCATTTGTAGTTGTCACTTTTTCTCAATCCTTTGTCGGAAGAGAGAAGAGTCATTTTTTTCAAATCTGGGGAGTCTTCATCAGAACAGTACTGTTTACCGATCTCCAGTGTATACAGCTCTTTGTTTTATTTTAGATCACCAATTCTCTTGCATGCTGCAGTATTAATGGAACACTTGATCTGGAAAGGACGGGAAGGGGTGAGGGCAGATGTGCAGACAATGTGTCAGTCACAACTTAAAGCCCTGTCCATTAGAATGTGAATCCTGAGATGAACGTAAAGGAGGGCTTGTCAGAGGCACCACGCTGGAATTCGACATCATCTGAACAGATGTGACTGATCCAGAGAAAGTAGGAGAAATCATCCACTCTCTCTGATGGTCATTAGGTAGCAAAGTGGCTAGCAATGCTGCCTTGTAACACCAATGACCAGGGTTCGATTCCACCCTTTGGTGACTGTGCGGTGTTTGCCATTTCTCCCTGTGTTTGTGTGGGTTTCCTTCGGGAGCTTGGTTATCCTCCCACAGTCTAAAAATGCACAGGAAAGGTTGAGTGGCCTCACTGAACTGTCCCACAGTATCCAGGGATATGCAGTTTAGGTGAATTGTTTAAGGAAATTGTAGAGTTACTGGGGTAACGTATGGGTATGTTGGTCAGTATGTTATCTGGAGGGTCAGTGTGGACTCGATGGGCCAAATGGCCTGTTTCCACACTGCAGGGTTTCCATAGTTTCTATTTAGCTGTCTGTGTTAGAAACACTTCCCAGGGTCCTGCCTACATGTGCTGACCCAATTTGGCTCACAAAAATGTTACACCATCCTTTGTCTAACATGAAGTCCATCAGCCACTCCTCGGCCATTTGGCACATCTTTTATGGGTCCCATTTTACTCTGAGTTAACCATTTTACTGTCCACTACCTCACAATGTTGGTGTTATCTGTAAACTCACTAACCATTCTCTACTAATATTCACATCCAAATCATTTACATAAAAGACAAAATCCATTAGATCCTCGTGGTACACTGCTGGTCACAGGCCTCCAATCCAAATAAAATATCCCGCACCAGCATTACCTTCATCTCTAACCTTTGAGCGAATTATCTACAACTCCCCCTGTATTCCATGCGATCTAACCATGTTTAACAGTTTACCACGCGGAACCTTTTTGAATGCCTTAATAAAGTCCATATTCTATTCCATAGTTCTATGTTTGTGCCATCATAATTCTTATTCGTCACTTCTTCAATAAACTATATCAAATTAGTGAGATAAGATTTCCCACACGCAAAGTCATGTTGACTATCGCTAATCGGAATTTACTTTTCCAACACAAGTAAATCCTGTCCCTCAGAATCCCCTCCAAAAACTTACCCACCAATGAAATCAGGCCCACCGGTCTATAGTTTCCTTACTTTTCCTTACCAAGTGTTCTTAAACAATGGCACAACCTTACCTGTGGCTGTCCATGATAAAAATATCTCAGCCTGATATCAAACAATGGCTTCCCTAGCTTCCCATCAGATTCTCGGGTACACCTGATCAGGTCATAGAACACAGAACGGTGCAGCACAGGACAGGCCCTTGAGCTGTTGATGTTGTGCCGGCAGTTTCTCGTACTCTAAGATCAGACTAACCTATGTGCCCTTCATTGTACTAACTTCCAAGTGCCTATCCAAGAGTCACATAAAAGGTCAGAGGGAGTTATGCACCTTAATGCATTTTAAGACGGCCAGCTCCTCATCATCTGTAACATGGACACTTTTCAAGATACCACCATTCATTTCCCCAAGTTCTCTCCCTTCCATATCCTATTCCACAGTAAATACTGATGCAAAATATTTATGTAGTCTCTCACCAATCTCCTGTAATTCCACACATAGGTCACGTTGCTGATCTTTAAAGGGCCCTGTCCTCTCCCTAGTTACTCTTTTGACCTCAATGTATTGGTAGATTCTCTTTGGATTGTCCTTTACCTTATTTTCGAAAAATGTCTTATGCCCTCAGTTTACCTCCTGATTTCCCTCTTGAGTATTAGCCTTCAGCCCTGGTACTCCTCGATGGATTCACTCGATCCCTACTGTTGTACCTATCATTTACTTCCGTTTTTTTCTTGAACAAAACCGCAATTCCATTCGCCTTCCAGCATTTCCGACCAGCCTTGCATTGCTCATGAACCAGAACATGCTCTATCTCGACTCTGTAATCTCATTTGTGAAGGCCTCCCACTTTCCTGCCACGAGCTTCTCCCAAGCAGCTTTTGAAATTGCCAATACAAAATGTTCAAGGTTGGCCTGATTCAATTTAGAACTTTACCATTTATGTCAGGACTGTTCTTCTCCATAAGTATTTTAAAACTGGTAGTTACTGAATAACAGGCTCAAGAAGCAGAATGGCCTCCTGCTGTCCCTCTGGAACAGACTCAATAGGCTGAATGGCCTCCTCCTGACCCTCTGCAACTGACCCGAGAGGCTGAATGGCCTCCTGCTGTCCCTCTGTAACAGGCTCAATAGGCTGAATGGCCTCCTCCTGTCCATTTGCAACAGACTCGAGAGGCTGAATGGTCTCCTCCTATCCCTCTGCAACAGACCCGAGAGCCTGAATGGCCTCCTGCTGTCCCTCTGTAACAGGCTCAATAGGCTGAATGGCCTCCTCCTGTCCACCTGTAACAGGGTCAAGAAGTTGAATGGTCTCCTCCTGTCCCCCTGTGACAGACACATAGGGACAGAATTACCTTCTCCTGTTCCTGAGCAGCAGTCTCAATGCTCTGAATGATGTCGCAAGGAGCAGCACTGCACAATGCCAATGGGCAATAAATAGTGTACACTGTTTTATTGTCTATGGAAGTGTCCCCACTGGTCACCCTGTTCAGCTGGTTTGTTTATCGCCCTTTATAAACAGTATGTAATATAAACAGTCCTGCAGTGTTCTTGCACTACTCCCACATACACGGAACAAAGAATAAAAAGACTGAAAGATTTATGATCCATCCCTAAGCAACACCCATCTATTCCAAAAGTTACATAAGTTAGGGGTTAACTGAGCCTGTTTGTTTAGTGACTGTGATTAATGCCAGTCTCCACGGATTGTAATTATCCCAGTGGAGGGGTTCCATCTTTTAATGATAAATGGGTTCCTTTGAATGTGCTATTCCACAGTATAAGTGGGAGCGCCACCGACAGCATTAACAGGGATTGGCAGCTCAAGAGGTGCAGTGGGGAGAGATCAGAATCTGAGCACAAGTGTCTGGAATGTTCTAACAATGAGTCAGAATCTGAGAACATTAGACTGGAATGTTCCAACAATGTTTCACAACCTGAGAACATTAGGCTGGAATGTCTCAAGAATGGACAGGAGTTTATATTGGGATGTTTGGTTTCTTTCTACATATTATGATCGAATCCCATTATCGTGGCAGATCGAATTTGCACTTGACATTATTCAATATTTTTATTATCCAATCCTGGCTTTCGTTGGTGTCCCTGGTAAGTCTCAATGTTCAGTCATTAATTTTATAAATCATGATTGATTGTATTACTGTCCTTTCATTGACTCTATTGTCATTGTCTCTGTTATTGTTCCTGCTGAGACTCTAAATCGAGATGTTCACTTTACAAGCCACTACTAACTGCAGCAATGAACTTGTTAATTCACTCGCTTCATCATTGCTTCCGTTACTCATGGGTCTCAATGTTGACCTGTCCAGTTTCAACTGTGAAACATGATTTATTTTATCACTGCCCTTGCTGTTTCAATATTGAAAGCATTGAGGTCACTATGTTCTGTTCTGGTTACAGATTGAATTTCGTTCCTCTGACTACATCCCATCCCTGGCGAATACTGAGGCTGAAATACACTGGCATAGTCTACACAGCTCCCCGTGCTGGACAGATAGTCCAGCTTACTGAGCAATACACTGGCACGGTCTGCACAGCTCCCTATGTTGGGTAGATAGCTCAGCTTCCTGAGCAATACATTGGTACAGTCTGCAGAGCTCTCCATGCTGGGCAGATAGTTCATTTTACGAAGCAATACATTGGCATAGTCTGCACAGCTCCCCAGTGTGTCCCACTGCCCTGTCCTTTTCCCCGTATTTCACTAATATGGCCTATTTCTATCTTAATTATCTGGTTCTATCTTTAATGTGATTTTTTCTGCCCCTCAGTATCTTTCCCTGGCTTTGAGCTTTGGCTCCCTAATGTATCGACTGCTGACATTGTGAAACTCAGACACAATGAAATGCTGTGTGGGGGCTGTTGTTCACTTCCCCGTGTGTCCCATGTTCCATGTTATATATGCAATCCTGCAGTGCTCTTGCACGACTCCCACACACATGGAAGAAAGAAAAAAGGTTGACAGTCTAATGATCATGTTGGACAGGAGGGATTCAGCAGTTTTGACTCACGCCTTTGAAACTTAGTCTGTGCCTGTCCACTGAACGCCTGTGTTTGCCCCTCTCAGCTGATCGTGTGACCAGTAATACGAGGAAGCCCTCGAGTATTATTGTAAAGGGGCAGGCATCGAACTTGCGTCGGAGGCTGAGGGGTGACCTTATAGAGGTTTGCAAAATTATGAGTGGCATTGATAGAGTAAATAGACAAGTATTTTTCCTAGGGCTGGGGAGTCCAGAAATAGAGGCCATAGGTTTAGGGTGAGAGGGGAAAGAGACCTGAGGGGCAGCTTTTTCACATAGTGTAGTACGTGTATGGAATGAGCAGCCCTGGAGAGTGGTGGACGCTGGTAAAATTGCAACATTTAAGAGGCATTTGGATGGGTATATGAATAGAAAGGGTTTGGAGCGATAATTAGCTGGGTGCTGGCAGGTAGGACTAGATTGGATTGGGATCTCTGTTCCGCAAGGACGGGTTGGACCAAAAGATCTGTTTCCATGCTGTACATCTCTGTGACTCTATGAAAATCTTCTGACTGACTCCTGTTATTCAAAATTGAGTGGAGGGGTTGGGGATGGTTTACTGGAAGTTGTGCTGTGAGCGGCCCCAGACATTCAGGGAGACCGGAGGATTTTGTGACCCAACTCTGGATGGAGCATGGGGACTGTAGTTACAGTATCTAAGTCTGTAACATGATCAACAAATGGAGCAGAGATTGCAGAGTGTAGAAGCTCTGAAACCAGAGCGTTAGTCTGTGTGGGGAAAGGCATCTGCCAAATCTGTCTGTGACTTAACGAGGACACACGCACCTGCCACCTTTGCGCACACACACACACACACACTTTCTCTCGCACACACACACACATACACGCGCTATCTTTCTCGCACTTCCCCCACCCCCGTGCACACACACTCCGCATTTCTCAGATGCAAACACTCATAAATATTGGGGTGAATTTGAATTTGTAGCCTTGTATGTGCAAATGCATTCAATTTTGTTTAAAAAAAACATGCACTTTGTAAGCAGTTAGTCAATGTGGCATTTTATAAATTTCTGCCTTGGAAATAAAACCCGTCTGATTCCAGAGTACAACACAGACAGACTTCAAACAAGACCTTCCCTGGTTTTGTTCCAGGAAGGTCACATCTTAGTGGGCAGCACGGTGGCACAGTGGTTAGCACTGCTGCCTCGCAGCGCCAGAGACCCGGGTTCAATTCCCACCTCAGGCGACTGACTGTGTGGAGTTTGCACGTTCTCCCCGTGTCTGCGTGGGTTTCCTCCGGGGGCTCCGGTTTCCTCCCACAGTCCAAAGATGTGCAAGTCAGGTGAATTGGCCATGCTAAATTGCCCGTAGTGTTAGGTAAAGGGGTAAATGTAGGGGTATGGGTGGGTTACGCTTCGGCGGGTCGGTGTGGACTTGTTGGGCCGAAGGGCCTGTTTCCACACTGTAAGTAATCTAATCTAATCTAATCTAATCTTCGCAAACATAATAGATTTCTTTGTGGAAGTGAAAATTGATAGTGAGGAAAAGGCTGTAGATGTTATACAACGGACTTCGGTAAGGTATTTGTTGAGGTGAGCTGACGGAGAAGGTGAAGTTGCAAGGGGTCCAGGGTCTACTAGCTAAATGGATGGAGAACAGGCTGGGTAGCAGCAGACAATGAGCAGCAGTGGAAGGGAGTTTCTCAAAATGAAGAACTGTTCTGGGTGGTGTTTCACAGGGTTTAATGCTAGGACCACTATTGTTTATGATACACATAAATGAACAAAAGAAAGGTAAATGTGGTCTGATTAATAAGTTTGCAGATGGCACTACGATTGATAGAGTAGCAGAAAGTGAAGGGCACTGTCAGAGAATTCAGCAGAAAATAGATAGATTGGAGAGTTGTGCAGAGAAATGGCAAATAGAGTTCAATCTGGACAAATGTGAGATGATGCCTTTTGGAAGATCCAATTCAAGAGGGAACTATAGGGTAAATCGAAAAAGCCCTGGGCAAAATTGATGTACAGCGAGATCTGGGTGTTCAGAACCATTGTTCCTTAGAGGGGCAGGTCGATAGAGTGGTCAAGAAGGCATACAACATACTTTGCTTCCTGCATTCCACCATTTTAAGAAGGACAGAAAAGAGAAAGTGGCGAAGTACAGACCAGTTAACTTGTCATCCACAGGAGGGAATCTGTTGGAATCTATTGTGTACAAGAGATGACAGGTCATGTTACAGTTGTGTATGGCTTTGGTTCGACAACATTTCAAATAGTTCGTACAGTTCTGATCGCCACCTTACCAAAAGGATGTGGATGCTTTGGAGAGGGTGCAGAGGAGTTTCAGCAGGATGTTTCTTGGTATTGGAGGCAACTGGCTATGAAGAGAGGTTTGGTAAATTAGGATTATTTTCATTAGACTGACGGAGGTTCGAGGGACCTGATTGAGTTCTACAAAATCATAAGAGGTATAGACAGTGTGGATAGCAAGACGCTTATTCCCAGAGTGGGGTACTCAATTTCCAGTGGTCAGGAATTCAAGATGATAGGGAAAAGGTTTTTGGAAGATATGTTCAGAAAGTTCATTACACTGCGTCTGGCAGATGCCTGAAATGCATTGCCAGTGGAGGTGTTAGACATGGTCACGATCGCGACATTTAATATGTATCTAGACAGATGCATTAATGGGTAGGGAGCAGGGGGATACAGATCCTTCGAAAATAGGTGACAGGTTTAGACAGAGGATCTGGATCGGTGCAGGCTTGGAAGGTCCTAAGGGCTGTTCCTCTGCTGGATTTTTTTTTTGTTCTTGGTAAATACTGGTGCAAAGTGTCTGTCCATATTTGAAAGGAAAATGGAAACAAGGCCAAATATGGCACAGTGAATGTGTGGACAGGATTTTTTTTTAGAGAACAGAAAATTGACAGGGAGACAAAACTGTTACATTATGTCTGCCTTCACGGAAGAAGATCCAGAACCTATCCCATAAATACCATAGAACTTTTGTTACTGAACACTAAAATCCTTCATACTAGTGACATGGTAGTATATGACAACATACTTGGATTGAAGATTAATAAGTCTGACAGACCAGATGTACTTCATATTGCAATTTCAGAGAAAGCAGCAATACACAGATTGATTGTATTGTGGATGACTGTATTTATCCTTATTCA
Source organism: Chiloscyllium plagiosum (assembly GCF_037043375.1). Taxonomy (NCBI): domain Eukaryota; kingdom Metazoa; phylum Chordata; class Chondrichthyes; order Orectolobiformes; family Hemiscylliidae; genus Chiloscyllium; species Chiloscyllium plagiosum. Next base: position 101,643,747 of record NW_028270151.1, on the reverse strand, counting down.
ATTTGAAAGGATATAAATGCATTCCAACGATTTAGGAATGGAAGAAGAGGGAGAGTGGAAAACTACAGACCAGTTTACTTGTCATCCGCAGGAAGTAATCTTTTGCAATCTATCATAACGAATGTGATATTTGACACTGAGAAAGTAATAGCAAACTTCAAGAGAATTATTCTGCATTTATGAAAGGGAAGTTATAATTTAGAAACGTTTTGTTTGAAGATATATCTTGTAGCCCTAATCATAGAGAAGCAATGGATGTGATACAGTCAGATATTCAGGAGGATTTTTAATCAGCACATACGGTATGTTAGCAGAAACATTAAAGCAAAGGGTATTGGGAGAAACATATATAAACAGGGAAGGTAAAAGTTAAGTTTGCCTTCATTTAAATGCAGACGATGAAGGATCAACTAGAGTCAAAGCGTTAACTTGCTCTCTCTTTACGGATGCTGTTTGACTCACTGTGATGTCTAGCATGTGTTAGTTCCAGTACAGATTCCAGCTTCTGCAGTAATTTGTTCAGACGAGCAAGAAAAACATTCTGCACTAGTTACACAGAGTGTTGGTGAGACTGTACCTGGAGCATTGTATACAATTTTGATGTCTTGATCTAAATAAAACATACTGATCCCATATACTGAATGGACATTCTCAGATTAATCCCTCAGATAGCAAGGTATTCTGCTGGCGAAACTTGGCCTGAGATCAAGGCGGGATTCTGTTTGTGAAGCTGGTGAACATTGATAGATTGAAATATGAGAGCTTCATGTCTGTTTTACTTGGGAGAAGGAGGATGCAGGGACAGAATTCGAGAAGATGGACTGAGAAGCTCTTGAGCAGATTTGTGTAAGATGCGTATAGGGATTGATAGTTTTGGCTGGTATAAAATATTCACGTCCATAGGTCCAGCTAAGTTACATCTCAGGCTGCTGCTGGAGACAAGAGATGAAAGGCGCTGCTGAAAATGTTCAAATACAATCTGATCACAGGTAATGTACCGAGGACTGGAGAACACCTTTTACGGGAAGGGCTGTAGAGATTGACCAAGGAACTACAGACCAGTGAGTAGCAGATCAGTGTTCGAGAAACTACTGCAGAAAATAGGTGGTTGTCGAAGACTGCTTGTGTGTCAGTGCTGTGTCCCTTATTATTTGTGGCATTCATAAATGATATAGATGTGAATGCGAAGGGGCATGGGGTGAGTGTAATAATTAGGTTTGTGTCTGACACATAGATTATTCGGGTGGTTGGCAATGAGGAGGAAGGTCTTACGTTACAGGAAGATACAGATAGAATGGTCAGATGGGCAGATCAATGGCAGATGGAATGTAACACTGATAAATATGAGGTGATGCACTTTGGAAGAAGGGAGGACTCAATAAATGGCAGCAGACTCGCAAGTTCAGAGGGTGCTTCTCCACACATTCCTGAATGTAACAGGACTGGGTAATAGATTATTTAAGAAGTAATTGGAGACAGCAAGCATAGCCTTTACTAATCGAGGCATAGATTACAAGAGTTATATAGCACTTTGTCTAGGTCAAAATGGAATACTGTGTGCAGTTCAGGGATCCGCATTACTGGAAAGATGTGATTTCACTGAGAGTGGCACAGAGGAGATTCACCAGGATGTTCCCTGGAATGGAGCATATCAGCTAGGGAGAGAGGCTGGATACGCTCAGGTTGGTTACTTTGGAGCAGAGAAGACTGAGGGGAACGTGATTCAGAAGTGTAAGATTACGAATGGCATGGACAGGGTGGATAGACAGCAGCGGTTCCTTTAAGTCAGAGGGTCAAGAGCAAAGGAGCACGCTTTTAAAGTGAAGGGTTTGAGGTTTAGAGAGGATTTCAGGATGGTTTTTTTCACCCAGAGGATATTGGTGTCTGGAATGCACGTTTTGAGAGGGAAGTTGTTGTGGGTCATCGCACAGCATTAAACGGCACGTGGACAAGCACTTGAAGTGTCACAACACGCACGTCTATAGGCCTGATGTATGAAAGTGGGACTAATGTAGATTGTACTGTATTTCTGACTGTACAGAGATTGCTTCTGTGATTGTATGGCTGTGGAAGGTCAATCACTGAGCAGCTTTAGACAGGAAATGATGGGTTTATGAAGCGTACATTAACAAGAGTGAAATGCAAAAGCTTCTCAACATAGAGTATACGAAGGTGAAATGTTACAGAAGATCATTGTATCTTCCTTACAGGCTGAAACCAGAGAACAGGAAAATTGCAGGACTATGAAGCAACCACTTTTGTTCTGCCTTCACAAAAGAAAACATTTCAAAAAGTAAACTCCAAGCACTTCTCAGTCTACTGAGAAAAAGTAAATAGAATCAAATGTGTACATAAACAGTTTTGGAGAAATTATTTTGACTGAAATCTGATAAATCCCCATGACTTGTTAATCTTCTCGTTGATTACTAAGGGAGGTGGCCAAGGTAATAATGCATACTCTGTTTATCCTCTTCCAAATGCTTGATGATTCTGGAACTGAATTCACAGATTTGACAGCAACAAATGTAACCCCAGTATTTCAAAAGGAGGCAGGGAATCACAGTCTGCTTAGCACTGGAAAAAAAAATCAGGACAATACAAGAGTCTGGTAGAAAGGACGCATTTTCAGGGAACTTTGAAAATTACATTAATGAAGTAATGAACATAGATAAAGTCATTGCCGATTTATTAAAGGCCAATCATATTGAGAAACTGATTGGGAAATAAATTATGGCGCAGCAATGCCTGCAGTGAATTTGGATTATCAGAAACATTTTTGAGGAAATCCCAAGTCTAGTGTTGTGACAATGTTACTCCTTTAACAAGTTTATTCTGTCCTTGTTTTATTTTTCATGGATGTCTTAAAAGCAGCAAATCCAAAAAGTCTGGGTATGACTACTTGGGAATGCTTTCAAGTCTAAAATAAAAGCACGCATAATGAGGAGCAAGGTATCGTAGGTCTGGTCATGTACAATGAGACAAGAATAAGTATTCACATCATAGTGAAAGAGTGATCACAGTATGGTTGAATTTAGAATACAGTTGGAGAGAAGATAAAATCCAATAACGAGTAGCTGTGCTTCAGCAAGGGAGACTACAATAGAATGAGGGAGGAGTTGGCTAAAGTCGCCTCGAAATAAATACTTCATGATGGGAGATTTGACAAGCAGTGGACAACTTTCAAATGAGATTTTTAATTTCCGTGGCAAAAGTATATTCCAGTGAAAAGAAAAGACTCTCAGAAAATGGGTAATCTGTCAATTGTGTCGAAGGAAATAAGGGACGCTATTAAATTGAAAGAGAAGGAATGCGAAGTGGCCAAGAATAGCAGAAACCTAAAAGATTGGGGAAAAGGTGAACAGAAAGCCACAAAATGAACTATAAAGAAAAGTATGATAGAACACGAGAGAAAAAAAAAACAAGTACAGAATATAAATATAGATAGATGATGGTATATACTATAAATGCATAAAATGTAAAAGCATGACTCGAGTAAATGTTGTTCCTTCAGAGGATGGGAAGGGTCATTTAGCTATAAGATATGACGAAATGGCCGAGGCATTGAACAGCTGTTTTGTATCTGTCATCATAGTGGAGGTCACTAATGGCATGCTAGTGATTGTCAAAGAGACGAAGGTAGGTGAGGACCTTGGAAACATTCATTATTATGGAAGAGAGAGTGTTGCGCAAGCTAACGGACCTGAGGGTAGGCAAGTCTCCTGGCCCTGATGGAATGCATCCCAGGGTTCTAGAAGAGGTGTGGGAAAAATAGTAAATGCAATTGTGGCAATTTGATAGAATTTGCTGAACTCCAGGCCAGTCCCAGCAGATTGGAAAACAGCAAATGTGATGCCACTGGTTAAAAAGTGAGGTAAACAAAGTATGGGGAATTATAGACCAGTTAGCTTTTCCTGTGTAGTGAGGAAACTGCTTGAGTGTATTATCAAGGAAGAAATAGCAAAGCATTTCGATAGAAATACTTCCATTACGCAGACGCAGCATGGGTTCATCAATAACAGGTCATGTTTAACAAGTCTTTTGGAAATCTAAGAAGACAATACGAGCAAGGTGAACAATGAGGCCCCGGTGGCTATGGTGTACCTAAATTTCCAAAATGTCTTCAACAAGTTGCCGCACAAGAAGCTGCTGCATAAGAAAAAGGTGCAAGACGTTACAGGTCAATTATTGGCATAGACAGAGGGTTGCTTGACTAACAGGAAGCAAATTGTGAGTGTAAGTGAGTGATATTCTGGCTGGCAATCAATACCTAGTGGTGTGCCTCAGGGATCGGTGTTGGGGCCACAATTATTCACAATTTATATAGATGATTTGGTGTTGAGGAAAACGTGTAATGTGTCAAGGTTTGCAGATGACACGAAGATGCGTTTCATAGCAAAGCATGCAGAGGACTGTGAGAATTCATGGATCAACATAGCTACTTTGAGTAAGTGGGTAAAGATCTGGCAGATGGAATACAAAGTTGATAAATGTGATATCATCCTTTTTTGTTGGGAGTGCCAGCAAAAAGGATTATTACTTGAATGGTAAAACGTTGCAGCATGCTGTTATACAGAGGGACCTGCTTGTCCATGTGCATGAATCACAGAAGTTGGTCTGAAGGTACAGCAATTACTGAGGAAAGCAAATGGAATGTTGCCCTTCATTGCGAAAGGGATTGAGGTGAAAGGGAGGTTATGTTGCAGCTGTCCAGGGTGCTGGTGAGGCCACACCTGGAGTACTGCATGCTGTTTTGTTCTCCTTACTTCAGGAAGGGTATACTGGCACTGGAGAGGGTGCAGAGGTGGTTTATTCGGATGATTCCAGAGGTGAGGGGGTTGGCTTATGAGGTGTGACTAAGCAGACTGGAACTATATTCATTGGAATTTAGAAGAATGAGGGGATGATCTCATAGAAACATATAAGATTATGCAGGGAGTATACAAGAGAGAAGTAGAGAGGATGTTTCCACTGGCAGGTGAAGCTAGGACAAGAGGGAATGGCCTCAATATTAGAGGGAGTAGATTTAGGATTGAAATGAGAAGGAATCTCTTCACCCAGAGGTTTGTAATCTCTGGAATTCCCTGCCCAGTTAAGTAGTCGATACTACTTCAGTAAATGTATTTAAAACTAAGGTAAATACTGTTTGAACAATACAGTAAGTAAGGGATACGGTAAGAGCGCGGGAAAGTAGATCAGAGGCCACGAGTATATCAGTCATGACCTTATTGATTGGCAGAGGACCAGACTGCCTACTCCTGCTCCTAGTTCTTCTGTTCTTCTGTTCTTATGAAAAGGGGAGTGGCCAGTTATCCCAGTTCAGCTCCTCTGCTTTGGTTTGTTTGGTCTGATTTTTCACAGCCTGGCTGTTTACTCAAAGCAGGCAGCAGTTGTGAAGCTACCAGAACCAAAGAAGCAGGTCCATGTTGTTCCTCCCTCTCTCTGATATCTCTCCTGTTAGAAACTGGGTTTGATTTTTTACTTTCCTTTCAGTTTTGCCATGGACTGCTTATCGGGATTATATCAAGTATTTGGAACACGATCATTAAGTTGGGATAATCCGTTGGGTTTTCGGATCGGTTAAGTTGTTCTGTATTGTTTGCGTCTCACTCAGTAACCTTGCAAAGACATTCTGTTTTGATTAAAACTAAGTGATTTGACCAGCTGCATCACCCCTGGAATATCCGCCTTACACTTGCTTAAGTCAATGAGCAAAAGTTCGGTCTGTGCTACTTCCTTGAAATGATTTGAGGGAGTCTGTCCTGGCCCATAACAGTGTGTAACAGCTAGATCTAATACACTGGCATGGGTTGAGAATAGAAGACCTGACAGGAAAAAGTGAATTAGCATAAACCGTTCCATATATTTTGCAGTAGAAAGCAATGACTAGCGGGATACTCCAGGAATTGATGTTTGGGCCCCATTTATTCAGAAAACAGATCAAACATTTGTTCATGGGTATTAAATGTAATCTTTTCAAATTTGCTGATGGTAACAAACTGAGATTGTGAGTGGGTGAGGAGGATATAAAAAAGTTTCAAGGTGATTGAGACAAATGGACAAAATGATAAAATAAGTGGCAGATGAACAACAATGTGGATAGACGTAACATTGAGCAATTTGGTAGGAAATAGATGAACAGGCTCGCATTTCAAAAGGAATTCATGGAAAAAAGTTGCTGCATGAAGATACTTACGTGTATACTTTTGTTGACTTCTTCACCACCAAACTCCAAGGTCAGTGCAGGGCAGTTAGCCAGAAGTCAATACTGGGATTGACCCATATACCAATATACATAGACCCACCAAGTGTAGAGCTCTATCATTGAAAAGAATCTCGACGCCTTTGTACACCAGTCACAGAAAGCAATACTGCTGCAACAGAAAGTAGGTAGAAAGTTAAATGATGTATTGACCTTCATTTCCGAGGGATTTGAGCCCAGGTGTGTCTTACTGCAGCTACACAGGGCCTTGGTGAGCCCCCATATCGAACATTGTGCAGTATTGTGTGCAGTATTGGTTTCCTTTTCTAATAAAGCACAAACCTGACATTGAGGGAGTGCAGTGAAGGATGACCAGACTGATCTCTGGGATGACAGACGTGTTGGGGGAGCAGAGTTTGGGGCAACTGGGCCTATATTCCATGGACTTTAGGAAAATGGAGATCTCAGTGAAATATATAAAACTCTGACAGGGTGAAACAGATTGTCAGTGGGGATGATAATTCCACTGGCTGAGACGTCGAAAACAAGGGTCACAGTATTAGGTACAGGCAAGCCACTCTGCATTGAGATGAGAATAAATGTCTGCATTCGCAGACTGGGGAATCTTGGGAATTATGTCCCACATAAGACTGTGGAAACTGAGGCACTGAATATAAATAAGGATTTCTAGACACTAAACGGGTGAAGTTGCAGCAGGAGTTTGGTGTGGAGATATAGGATCAGCCATTGTTATATTGAATGGGAGAGCAAGATTGACGGACCAAAGTTCCTACTTCATATTTCTCTGATATATGAACATTTCAAAGGATATATAGTATATAGTGTTATGCAAAGCAAATTGAAGAGTTGTTTGGCCATAACTTAGAGTGGGGAAGGCTCAATTTGTTGAAAGGCCTACTCATTTTGCGATGTTTCTGTGCAGTCTGTGGGAAAGCTCTGTTAATGTCATAAGCTCTCATTAGCCTGCTTGGCACACCCTCCTCATTCCTGAAGAAGGGCTTATGCCCGAAACGTCGATTCTCCTTCTCCTTTGATGCTGCCTGACCTGCTGCGCTTTTCCAGCAACACATTTTTAAGCTCTGATCCCCAGCATCTGAAGTCCTCACTTTCTCTCGTAAGCTCTCAGATGTAAGGAAGGTGGTCTCTGCAGTGTCGACAGGACTGTGCTTCCTACTCCCTTTTCTGATACAAAGGCTGGTGCCAGGTGGTATCTCATTTTTATTCTTTAATACCTCGGAGAAGTTTGATGTAACGGCCTTGCATGGCCGGTTCAGAGACCATCGAAGAGTTTACCACATGTCTGTGTGTCTGGAGTCACTTTTTGGTTCGACCAGGAAAGCACTGGAAATTCACTTCCTGAATGTACATTAGGGAAAGGAAATTTACGGTTGACAATGAACATGTGCTTCAAGGTCAATATTACTGGAACAAAATTTTACATCTCGATATTCTATTCATTATATCTAACTTCCACCAGCTGCCAGAGTATTATTCTGGTCTGGATTAGTAATCCAGTGACATTTCCACAGCAACACCGTCTCCACATGGGGGCCTATCGGAAACAGCACTGTGCAAGTTACTTCTGTGCTGGTCGACAGCTCCGTCAAAAAATTCCCACCAATTTGATTATCGTGATGGGACTGAGGGGGTGGTAATTGGTCAGATTGTAATTATTCTTCTCTTAGGGACGGGACACTTTTGTGTAATTTTCGGCATTGCCAGGGAGGTGTCAGAGTTGGAGCTGGAATGAAACAGCTTCCACAGAGACACGGCTTGTTGTGCAGCACAAGTCTTTAGTTCTATTGCAGAAATGGTGTCAGGGCCCATTCCCTTTGTCATATCTACTGTGTTCAGCTGCTTCTTCATGTTACGTGCAGCAAATCGAATTGTTCGAAGTCTAGCATCTGTAATTCTGTGGGGATCATCCAAGCAACACTTCTGGCTGAGGATGGCGTATACACTGCATCCTTGTCTTTTACACTGATGGGCAGGAAGGTTCCATCTTTTTCGGTGAGTGGTCAAGCTCTAGCTGAGTGGTGATGCAGCAGACGGGTTAGTCTCACTAACCCCAGGAATGATCTGGTGACCTGAGTTCGAATCCGTTTACAGTACATGATGGAATTCAAATCCAATAAATGTTTGGGATTAAGAGGCTAATAATGATCATGAATCGATTGCTGATTGTGGGAGAATTCGATTTGGTTCACTGATGTCCTTTAGGGAAAGAAACTGCTGTCATCCATACCTGCTCTGGCCCACATGTAACTCCAGACACACAGCAATATCATCGACTCTTAACAGTCCTCTGGGCAATAAATGCTGACCTAGTAAGCGACGCCCTATTCCCAATGCATATTGTTTTCAAATAATACTTGTGGAGTCATTTTCTCTCGTCAGTTGTTCCATGGTTCAACTCCATTTCTGATGGATGTGCCAGGACTGCAGAGCTTCGATCTGATCTGTTTGCTTTGTAATCATTTTGCCCTCTCGATCAGATATTAGTCCTGCTGTTTGGAATGTAAATACAGTAGCCAGTGTGATAGCTTTAAATAGATTGTCATCAGTTTGGGGTACACATGGTTCTGACTCTGGTATATTCACCCACAATCATCAATGAAACATCGATCCGATAATGGAAATAATAGCATGAAAGATTAGACTGGGCAAAACGTTACAGGTTGTAACTGAATACAATTCTCCTTCTTTCCAGCTGTGATCTACAGTACCACATGAATTTCCAGGTTTGAGCTGCAATTTCTGCAATGCAATTCAGCTGTCTGTCCCCCAGTTCACACCGAGAGCCATTCACCCATCACCCCGTGACCTACCCTGTTTACTGATGTGGTAACACTTCCCTTTTAATATTTTCATTCCTCTGAGTGTCTGTCCAGGGTGTCAAAGCACTTATTTGTCGTGTTTCTGAAGACCCCTAAATATTTTCCGTGGGGCAGCACCGTGGCTCAGTGTTAGCGATGCCGCCTCACAGCGCTGGGGACCCAGGTCCGATTCCATCCTCTGGCAACTATTTTGCACATTTTCCCTGTATCTGTGTGAGTTCTTTCTGCATGCTCCGGTTCCCACCCACAATCCAAAAATGTGCAGGTTATTGACCTTGCTGAACTGCCTATAGTGTTCAGGAATGTGCAGATTAGGTCCATTAGTCTGGGGTAAATATAGGATAGGGCAATGGGTCTGGTTGAATTAGTCTTCAGAGAATCGGTGTGGACTTGGTGGGCCGAAGGGCCTGTTTCCACACTGTAACGATTCCATATCTATTTTCATCTGAATCTTTTCCGTCCAGTCGTGCCACTTTCGGTTTTAACATTTTAACTGTTTCTCTCTGTTTCTCTCCATGCCCTTGAGTAAGAACTTTGTAGTATCAATGATGCCAATCTTATGTAATTTCAGAACCAATGAATTTGTACATCTTGTGTTATTGTTCACTTCCCAGTTTATGGTGTTCCATGTTAGACAGGGTGTTTAAGCAGCTTTGATACACGTCTTTCAAGCTGTTCAAAACCAGAAATTGCTGGAGAAATTCAGCAGGTCTGACAGCATCTGTGGAGACAAAGAAATAAAGGTAGTATTTCAAGTCTAGCTTGACCCTTATTCAGAACTGAAAAGGATGTTTAATCCCTTGACAGAAGTGGACGAGGGATGATGGGAAACAGAGCATGTGGAGGTGCAATATCACAGAGGATGGGCGTTTGATTGTGGTGAAAGAGAATCAGACGTAAATTGGGTGTATATCAAAGTGTGAATAGGAGAAATGGTTTCTCTCTATTGAGTGCAAGGTAAAAATGACATAGACAAGGTCATAGGGAAACCAGGAAGCAGAATGTATGTAAAATGGAGAACAGCCATAATGGGTTCAGACTGTTAAGTTATGGAAATGAATGTTAGCTCCGACGGGCTGTAAAGTACAATCCATAAAGTGAGGTGTTACTCGAGCTTGGGTTGTGCTTCATTGGAACATTGCAGCAGCTCAGGACCGAAAAGTCAGCATGAGAGCAAGGAAGGTTATTGAAATGGGAAGCAGTGAGAAGGTCAAGGTTATTCCTCCAGATGGAGTGGGAATATTCCTCAGTGCAGTCTCTGTTTGGTCTCCCCAGTGTAAAGGAGACTGCATTATGAGGAGCAGACAGGAAGACAGGAAAACTGGGTTGAAAGAGTACAAGTGAAATATTGCTTCACCGGGGAATTGTGATTGAGTCAGTCTCCGCTTTTCATATGTTCAGCCACATGCAGAAGTTCCCGAATGATTGAATAGAACCAGACATCTAACTTGAGGATTTCTGTCTCACATCTGGTCTGAGTCGTGATGTGGAATTGGCAAGTAGGAAGGTCAGTGAGTATACACGGGCAGACATTCAAGCAAATATCCCATACTGCTCAGAAATTATTGTTTCTGTTCGAAAAGAAGGAGTCGAAAGAAGATGAACCACCCGTGGTTCACAAAGTCTGTCAAGGATACTATTTAATGACAAATTAACGAGCATTAGAGTGTGCCCAGATTTAAGACATTTATTTCAGGGACCAGACACAGATGCGAGGTAAGAATTTCAATTGTGCTTCCGAAATTACGCACTGAAATCCCTGCCATTGTTGCTCCATCCTCTTTCCTGCTTGTTTACCCTTTCTGATTCCAGGTTCTCCCTTTCCAAATACTGAGCACATTCTGTCACATTCTGGTCCCTTTCCACTACAACTGAAGTTCTTTGGTCAAGTCTACCTTCCTTGCAGTAGCATCAAGCTACGTTTGTGCTGCCACTTTGCCTCTGGCCTCAGCTTGGTTCGGCCTCTCCATTCATGCTGTTTTACACCTCCCACTCACACCTCACTCTGGAAAGTCTCCTTCTTGGAGTAAATTTTATTGAAAACCCCTCTTCCCCTTTGCACTGAATAATCCAAATTTCAAGAAGTATTCATGCCTTCCTCTCACTGTGCTAAATGCAACTGCACCTTGACCGTGTGGTATAACAATTCCCTTTCTTATATAGCTCTGGCCAGAGAAACGTTTTCACTGTAGACATCATCACACCCTTTAGACAAAGGAATTTATTTTCTTGACGTCTTATTGGCACTAGTAAGAGTTTCACGCTGCCTTAGTATTGTAACATGGAGAAGAATAAATCATAATATGAAGTTTGGGCTGAGTGTTGTTTACCTGTCATTTTTTAAAATATTGTTTCAAATTTGCAATGCTGATTAGTAAATGCTTGTACTTGAAGTTAGTATCAAATGGAATGGAGGACATTGAGAGGTGACATTCTGGAAGTTAATAAAATCATGGGAGGCATGGATAGGGTGAATTGCCAAGGTCTTTTCCACACGATGGGGGAGACCAACCATATAGGATACAGCTTTAAGGTGAAAAGGGGAAGATTTAACATTGACAAAACGGCAACTTTTTCACGCAGAGGAGGTGTGTGTGTGTATGGAATGAGCTGCCAGATGAACTGGTAGATGCAAGTACAGCGACAACATTTAAAAGACATTTGGACAAACATATGAATGAGAAGCGTTTAGAGGCATGTGGACCAAATGCAATCAGATGAGACAAGTTTAGTTTGGAAAACATGGTCAACATGGACAGGTTGGATGAAATGTTTGTGTGCAATATGACTGTATGAATCTAGAAAGCGAGGGAAAAAGCAAGACATAGACGGATAAAGGATGAAAAGATATGATGTAAATAAATTGGCAAGAAATATAAAAACAAGCATCACAAGTTTTTCTGTGTGTATATAAAAAGTTGAAGATGAGTGTGTGACCTTTGATAGAATGAAAGTCAGGAAAGTATATTGTGAGGACATTCGGAGGGTATGACTGGGGAAGTGGCTACAGGGAACAGGCAGATAATTTACACCAGTATTTGACATCAATCCTCACAGGAAAGGCACTGTAAGTATTTCAAAATCATCAAGAAAACGGTAATAGGAGGGTTCTCGAACTGTCTCTAACAAAAGGTACAAGATTTTTAACAACGGATAAAACTAAGGATAGGCAGGTCAGCAGTAATTCATAATTGGTTTAAAAGAAGTGGCTACAGAGTGACTGGTGCCACTGTGTGAAATATTCCATAACTCTCTGGATTGCAGGTGTGTTCCAGCGAAACTCGTGAAGCTCCAATATGGCGCCTGTTTTCAAGGATGGAGCGAGACAGAAAACAGGAACCACTTAGCCTAACCATTATTGCTGGGAATCTGCAAAAGTGTGTTATTAAGGAAGGAATTGCAGGGTGTTTAGAAAAGCTTCAGGCAGTGTCCACATGGTTTGTGAAAGGGAAACTATATTTTGCCTTGTAAGATCATGCAAAGTTTTTCTGGACATCCCATGAGAATGTAACAAGCGGACTTAATAAAGGGGAACTGGTAGACATGAGGCTTTCCAGAGATTTTCCACAAGGTATCACAAAGTAAAGGTTCTTCCACCAGACAGAAACTCATAGTATGATGGATAATATGGGATGACGGATGGTTATCACAAAGAAATTGAAGAGTCAGGATTCATCGATCTTTATGATAAAGACATATCTACTGGAGTAGCACGAATATCCGTCCAATGGCTTCAGTTATTTACATGTATACTGAGAGCCTGAAGGAGAGAGCTGAGTGCAATACGCATCCGAGTTTGAGGATGACACTGATAAACAAAAGGCCAGCTGTTATTTAATGAAGAAGAGTCCCAGCAAAAGAGCAGTACAAAGGGATTGGAGTGTTCCTGTGCATGAAACATAAAGTCATCATGCTGATGCAGAAAATAACTAGATTGGTACATTAAGTGGGTTTCTGGGATGAAAGGGTTGAATTATTGAGTACATCTAAAATGGTGAGGCAATTATTCATTGTGCTTGAAATGAATGAAATTGACATTACTGAAATGGACAAGGTACAGAAGGGGCTTGACAAGGTATTTGTTGAGAATGTGGTTCCACACCTGGGCAGACTGTCTAATTCCGGGACATTGATACAGAATAAGGGATGTCGATTTCAAACCGAAATGTAAAGAAATGTCATCTTTCAGAAAATAGTGAATGTCTGGTATTCCCGAACCCAGAGAGTTGTGGAAGGTGGGTCACTGAAAGTATTTACAGAGGGGGTGGATTGGTTTCGGACATATAAGCGAGTTGAGAGATACAAGGGGGTAGCAGGAAAGTGGAGTTGAACCAGCCTGGATTCTACAAGTACATTTTCGAAACAAGGCCTAACCATCAGTGTGACCTCGATCTGCTCCTGTGTAGCAGGTCCGAAGGGCTGAATGGAACATCAGAGCATAGGGCTGAGGGACACGAGTGGGCCATTCGGCCCTTTGACACTACTTCATCTGTAAAGTATGTCATGGTTCATCTCATTGTGCTCTCGGCTGCACTTTTCTCTCCATGCACCATTATCCCTGATACACATGTCTATGGAAAATCAGACGAAGCCAGACTCGATATAACACAAAGATTCAGCCATCACAAACTTCTGGGAAAGAAAATTCCCACTTGAATGAATGCCCGCTTTGTGAATTCTCCTCACTCCGCTTCTGACTGTGGTGCCACTGTTACCTTTTCTAGTACCGCTCCTCCACTGTTTGCAACATTTTAAATGTAACCAGATTGGAGATATGGCCGATGATAAAGGTCTCAGACTGGGTCAGGTTCAGTGATAGGAACAAGTCAGGCAGATTTCTTTAGTTAGCCACATATAACTAATAGAAATAATGGAGCAGCATAGTGGATCTGTGGTTAGCACTGCTGCCTCATATCACAAAGGAGCTAGGTTCAATTGCAACCTTCAATTCTCCCCGTATCTGTGTGTGTTTCCTGCCGGTTATCCAGTTTCCTCCCACAGTCCAAAGATGTGCAGGTTAATTGGCTATGCTCAATTGTCCATTGTGGTCAGGGATGTGTCGGTTAGCTGGTTTAGTCATGGAAAATGCAGGATTACCTAGTTAGGGTAGGGGGATAGATCTGGGTGGGATGCCGTTTGTGGGCCAGTGTGTATTCAATGGACAGAATGAGACAAACACTCAGTGTTATTTACCTGACCCATGCTCCTCATGGTCTTGCATATTTCAATATGATCATCTCTCATTCCAAGAATAATCTATTAAAGCCTCCATAACATAATCTCTTCACTTCTGGAATACGTGAAGTGAAACATCTCTGAACTGCTTCCAATGTAATTATATCTTTTCTCTGGTAAGGAGACAAAAAAAAAAACAACCACACACCCCAGATGAGGTTATTTATTATTTTCTCAGTGTTGTGAGACTTTGGAAATCTCTTCCTGCAGAGCATTGGAGGCAGAGATATTGAATATTTTTGAGGCACAGACAGTAGATTCATAGATAACAAAAGTCAGGGATTATTGGGCAGGAATATGCAGTGTGGGAGAAATGCTGGCAGTAGTACAAAATGACACTGATCCAAAACACCCTGGAACATAATGCAAAACAAATGGTAAGGTAGATAAATAAAATAAATGCAAAAGTGATAGAATAGAGTTCCAAAGGACCATGGGACTGCTCTGTCATGACAGAGAGACCACTCGTGGTTGTTTAAGCTGAGGGTGAGCACACCTAAGGTGTTGGGGTGAGGCTGAGAGAGTGTCCACTTCATTGTAACCTCTGTCAGTGTGGGAAATTGAACCTGGTGTCCTCCCTCTGCATCACAAACCATCCATCCAACCAAATGAGTAGGAGTCTGTGTAACTGTTACAGACAGGAACAGCCACAGTCAAAGGACAATAGAAACTTTCATAACATGGGAAAAAGGCACAAATCAGATAACGGTCAAGGTAACGGCTTAGGATAAAAATGTTCTCGGCTAGAAATTGTATTTTATAACGAGATAAGTGTTTAGAAGCTGTCTTTTGGCTGAATAAAATAAGGTGAGACACGTGAAATAACCAGAATACTAATTGTTATTGCTTATCAACAACAATAAAATAAATGTAGATTTTGGTCAGTCTGTGTAAAATGAGTTTATCATTACATAAAAGTAGACAACTGATGGAATATATTGTTTGGAGTGTCCGTCCCCGAGGGAAATGCCCTCGAACATGCGCTTGAAGAAAACCAGAGTAAAAGTGTCTGAGTGTCCTTTGGTCTGTGACAGGAACCCAGGGGGTTGAATAATTGAAATTTCCTGCAACATGGAGCTGAGAAAACCATCAAATACGCCGTAATCTTATTATGTGCTAGCGCACGGCACGGTGGCACAGTGGTTAGCACTATTGCCTCACAGTGCTAGAGACCCGGGTTCAATTCCCCCCTCAGGCGACTGACTGTGTGGAGTTTGCACATTCTCCCCGTGTCTGCGTTTCCTCCGGGTGCTCCGGTTTCCTCCCACAATCCAAAAAATGTGCAGGTTAGGCAAATTGGCCATGCTAAATTGCCCGTAGTGTTAGGTGTAGAGGTAATAGGTCTGGGTGGGTTATGCTTCGGCGGGTCGGTGTGGACTTGTTGGGCCGAAGGGCCTGTTTCCACACTGTAAGTAATCTAATCTAATCTAAAAAAAAAGCACATTAGAAGGGTTGATTGGCCTTGTGATGGATTTTAGTTGTATGTGATTTGAATAACATACATCTCTACTCCTTTCCTTTATATGTTACATACTGGTGCATTGACATTTTCCTGAAAAAGGAAATTACTTGGAACATTTTCTGGAACATCCCATAATCGGCATTCTCCAGAATATTCTATCACCACGTGATGGTATTTGAAAGGTGAGAGAGAAAGAGAGAAAGGGGAAAGGCGCTGTTTGCAGCAGTGAGAGTGATGGAGCATGAGCCTTGTTCGGATAGGTACTATAACAGATATACAGTGTTTATAGTGTGGGCGTAAAGTGGCGAGAGAGAGAGAGGAGGTGCTGCATGCAGCAGTGAGAGTGGTGGAGCATGAGCCTTGTTCGGGGGTAGATGCTGTAACAGATTTCAATGAGTGTGCAGGAGCAGAGAGAAGAAGGTTACCCTTATCCTGGCAGAATGGGGAAGGTTATTGATGCCTGTCCTGTACTGTTGGACATTTCTTCAGACCACAGATCCTGCATTGAGCTGGTCGGTGAGCTGCCACCATTGTGCACGGCAGCTCCAAACTGAGAAACTCAACTGTTTGCCAATTGGCATTTTAAAGATGGTACCAGTGCCAGGAATCACAGAATATCCATGGGGCATCCAAGCGATGGTGTTTACCTCCAGGGTGGGAGAATTTGGCCCGTGGGGTGGGGTGAGTAGTTAATGAGGTAAGTTCGATAAGATAGCACCAGGAAACTAACTCGGCCTTGTACAGATAATCCCTCAGTCACACTCAATGAAAATAGCACTGAGATAAATTATTGTTAGTTTCTGCCCAATGAGTTGCAGAATCTGCTGACCCTACTCCCAGTTACAAAGCTGAAGAACAAATGCTCACCCAAAACCTCCATCATCCGAACTCACACCAATATCAAATTCACCCATCATTCCTGGGAATACTGGCTCACGTTGCAGGATGCTGTCAAAATATCTTCGTTTCAGCATTCTGAAACCTGTGATCTTCCATGAAATTGTCTCTCAATCTCCCTTTCCCTTTTTTCCCCAAAATTATTTTGTTTTTTGATATTTAAACTGATCCCCCCGCCATATCTCTCTGGCAGTGACGTTCACACCCACAGCACCCCCTTGTCATGGCACAATGGACATATGGGGCTGTAAATGGATGGGAGCTGCACATCCTATCACTTCCAGCATAGGCTGCAAGTTTCTTCACTATGGGCAATGATCTACCACAGTGTTACTGAGCAATATACTGGAGTTGTGAAAACACATGCTTTGACGGTAACTGCTCCAGGTTCACATATCCATTCACTGCACAGCTCCCCATACTGTACAGATGCCTTGCCCACGTCAATAGCGCAAGACACTGGTGCGGGCTGCATATCAGCCCATGCTGGACAGAATGTTTCGTCAGTATTTCTGAATCAGTGCATCGGTGTGTACTGTACTGCTGCACGTGTTGGACAGATAGCTAGTGGACTGAAGAGACCTGTGCTATATTCCATCCTGGACTGATTGCTGGGTTGCACTGAACCTGGTCTGCACAGTGCTCCATCTTGAGCAGATACCTCACCTGGGTTTATATGGTCTGGGCTGGATCTGTGAAGTGGATTAACTATGCGATATAATATCACTCCTCCAGCCTGGCGCATTCCGCTGTCAAATCATGCTTCTGTAACATGTTGTTCATTAAGTAATTCGCCAATTAAAACGTGAATATATGTCCTTTTTATTATGGACCTGAGCAGGCACATCTCAAAACATATGATGAAGGTGATCTTGACCGGAACATTTTCTTATTTATAAGGTAAATGTGAAGTGGTGTGTTTCAGATGCAATTCGCTTGGTCAAAATATTCGACATTAAGCAAAACACAATTCATTCAACTATTGTCTACAAAACACACAAAAAGCAGAATAATACATTGTCTAACGACTAAACAATAACTGTTCCAATATTGTAACATCCTAAAAACACACACTTGTCAAAAAACTAATTCAGGAAACAGATTGTCTCACATGTAGTTCTCCAATCCAGGAGGAAAGAACATCAAAAGACAATTCTGAGAGAAACCTCAGTGAGAGTGTAGCAACTGGGAGAGATTTCCTGCCTTCCAATCCTGCTGAGAACCCCAGCAATAACTGAGGAAATGTAAAACGAAGAATCCTGGTTCTGTGACAGCTTGACTGCAAGGATCACAACGAGTGGACTGTATCTACACTGTTTATGGTACTGTAGGAGCTTTTCAGAAATGCCTAACCCCACTTAAGCCGTTAAATGATGGTAAGATAAATGTCAAAGCTAAACATAAATAAATAAAACGAAAGGATGCAGCAGGACTGGTTTTCAAACACAACCAGCCTTTAGAGCCCAGCAATTCCGACCCTGCCAAAACATAGTATGATCATCGAGCTAGTGAATAGAAAGCGTCATCTCTCTGCCTCACCTCTAACTTTACAAATGGAGATGATGCTATTAGCCCAATAGTCAGCGATGTCAACATCCCAACCTGACCAAACATTATTATGACTTATAAGGATTGTAGTGAAAGGGTTAACTGGAGCTGTTTGTACATTGACTGCGATTGATGTCAGTCTCCATGGATACTAACTGTGTCATTGAAGGGTTTCCCTCTTCTACTAGTAAGGGGCTTCCTTCAGCCTGTTATTCTATAGTATCAGCGGCAGCGTCATCCTCAAGATGATTGGACTCAACAGCTACAGGAAAAGGGAGAGGAAGAGAATCTTAGAACAACAGACTGGAATGTCCCAACAATGGATTAGAATCTGAGAGCATTAGACTGGAATGTTCCAACAGTGGACAGTAGTTTGTCCTTGGGTCTATACTTGCTTTCTCAGGATTGGGCATGGTTAGAGTTGCGGATACGAGCCGTACTGATGATTATTCAGGCAAGTTACTATCCTATCCTCGCTATTATTGGTGTTCTGGGTAAGCCTATCTCTATCAATTCTATTAGCGATGGTGAAGGTTATTGCTATTTCTGTTACTTATATTTAACAAATATATAACCTGTTATCTTCAGTTTCAGTCACAAATTCCACTTCATTTCTATCAATTTCCGAATCCTCACTCATAAACATCTAAGAAGGAACAAGACTGTTCAGATCCTTGAGTTTTCCTTTTGCCCTGAACTGTTTTATGTCTCTATATTCTCTCTGTTATCAACTCTGCCTACGCCCACCACTATAATATCCCCAGTCTCCAGCTCTGCCTCAATTCTATTGCAAAATAGGCCATTACCTGCCCCCTTGTTAACTTCAGATTTTACGGCTCCAGTTCTTTTCTGACCACTCTTCCAGTTAATATATATTGACTACAAACTTGTACCTGTCTCTCCAGTTATTTCATAATAGTGACCTCATATCAGAATAATAATGTCACTTGATGTGTTATGACTCTCAAGGCATTGTTTCAAATTCTACCAGAACCAATGATAGAACTTAAATTCAAATGGCAACAATCAGAAAGAAACCTCATTTTACAAACAGCAACCATAAACCATCATGATTTCACTAATAGCCTTTGGTAAAGAAACCAAGTGTGACAAAAAAAGGTTGGCTCCATATTGTCTTGACAAATGGTCTCGCAGTCAATGTCAATTAGTGATGGATGACAAATGCTGCCCTTGCCAGTGATGCGGACATCTCGTGAAACAACAGAATTAAAGGTGAAATAAACCAAGGAACTGTCGATAGTGGAGATCTGAAATAAAATTCTCCAGTGTCTGAAAACATTGGAGAATCTCAGAAAGTATGGCAACCTCTGTCAGGAGAATCTAGTGACCCTATATCACAACTGAAAGCAACTGGGAAGTAATGCTATTTATATCAGGGATGGTCTGATACTTGAGGGGGAGGTTAGTTGATTGGATGTAGAAATGCTCAGCGAGAAAGAGAGAGACAGATAGAGAGAGAGAGAAATGAAAAGCAAACATAGGAACTGCTGATGATGAACCAGAGGAAAATAACATGGAGCTTATTCTAAAATTTCCCCTTTTTCCATATTCCTGAATATCATGTGAATTTAGATGTGTCCCTGTTTACATTGAGTTATATTCCCTCTGTCTTTCTTCTCTGAGTGTGATGATCAACTCCATCGGCAATACTGGTGCCGCTCTTATAGTTGCTGAGATACAAAGAAACGGACCGTCACATTATTAACTGATTTTCTTGAAAAAGGGAACTGTAACTGTAGGGCTGTGCAGAGATGTAACTGTTTTTTTCTGCTAAGAACAGAAACATTTTCAACACTGAATGGGTGCACCGTGTGTAGGGATTTGACTTGCTTCAGTAATTACAGAGTAAAGAGACGTTCTGTGGACGCTTTTGATTGGTTTGTGTTATCAGCTGCTGCGTCTATTCAGAGAGACCCAAGGGTATGGTGATCCCACTCTGGACGAGATATGAGCACTGCGTTTACAGAGTGTTCTGGGTTCATGGTAAGCACATGGAGTCATGGTTGCACAGAAGGGAAGCTCTGTACACAGGGAGGGCCAGTGCACTGCATGTTCCGACCAGGAATTTCCAGGAACATTTGTCAAACCTGGACACATTCCAAGTGTAAAATGTGAAACCAGCTTCTTTCATAAATAAGGTGGTCACTGAGCTGGGTCCCCTCCTTCAAACTCACACCAGGAACAGGACTGTGCGGATACTCACCATGAAGTGAACTGGATTGATTCTGGAACTTTCCAGGCAGAGTAGATGACATATCCATCACCATGAAGTATATTGGATTGAGTCTGGAACGTTTCCAGGCAGGAGTTAGCGACAGATCCGGAGTGCAGTCCTCCGATATATCACTAGCTAATAGAAGCCTGCTGAGAGGAATACATTGGTTCTGTCTCCACAGAAGAAGGTGCAGAAACAAACTTCCAGAAATACTAGGGAACAGGGGCCCTGATGAAAATGAGAGGCTGCACGAAATTGGAATTAATGAAGAGTATGTCTTTGAAAATCCAATCGAATTGAAGCTTGGTATGTTGCTGGAACTGATGAGCTAGATCCACGAGTATTGAGGAGGTGGCAACAGGGCTAGTGAAAGAATTACTGACTATTCGTCAAAGCTGGTTAGATTCTGGAAAGGATTCTGCTGACTGGAAAACAGCTATTGTAAACCTAAACATTTAAAACAGGACGGAGAGGGCAAACAGCAAACTAAATAGCTTGATGTCAGCTGTGAGAGAGAAAAAAAACATTGTAACCTTTTATAAGTAATGTGACAACATTACTTGGAAAATAATGATATGATTTGGTAGAGTCAGCCTAGATTCAGGAAAGAGAAATGATCTTTGATAAACCTGCTGTAGTTTGTGGAGATTGTCCGTTGTGACATCGAAAATTGACAACCAGTGGGGGTAGAGAATTTGAATTTTCAGAAAACATTTTACACGGTGAGTGGTGAGAGTCCATGGGTAAGTAGGGGTGGAACATGCAGAATGGATCAAAAATTCAATAATTGGCAAAATGAAGAGAGTAGTGTATTTCTTTGGGTGGATGGCTTGTGGGGTATCAGAAGGATCAGTGCTTGGGCAATAGCTGTTCGCATGGCATAACATGATTCAGGTGGGAACAACAAATATAATGATGCTCTTTTAAGTTCATTAAATGGTGAGAGGTTGGGAAGTTCTGTTGTTGAAATGGACCTGGATGTCCTTGGTTATAAGTCACTAACAGAATTCAGATGGGACAGTAAGTAATTATAACTGGAAATAATATCTGGTCTTTCATGCAAAATACTTGAAGTACCACTGTAAATATATCTTACTCAATGGTAGTGTTTTGTTGAAAGAGAATTATGTACAGACTGAGTCTGCTTCATAAATAATGATCGCCATGTCACCAAGACAGTGCAAAGGAGATTCACCAGACTGAACCTTGGCATGATGGTACCATGTGCAAACAAGAATGAGACAGCGTGATGGTAACTATGTGGTTAACCTGTAGCATTGTGAGAGAATACGAAGGTGAAACTTGACGGTTATGGACAGACACACGTGTTGTCCCAAACAACCATTTATAAGGTGAGCAATTTCGTACTTTCCATAGGATGCTCAATTCCCAGTAGTTTACGTACCAGTGCATAGACCGCATTTCGCTTAACAGAGAGGTACAGGCTCCAAATGAACTCCGAACATTATAATTCACAGTTGCCATGTGACCCTCCACTCAATGTTACAATTTCCATAATCCTGTCAGCACCAACAATACCTTTCTTCTGAAACAGTTAGCCATTCCCCACCGGTTTCTGAATTCCACAGAGAACATAGGTCTGCTCTCTCAGCGACGGAAGATGCCTTTGAGACTGCTTAAAAAAAGGCTTCATTCCCACTGCCAGAAAAGCATGCTAACTTAACCCTGATGCACTACGAATAATGAAGCCAGGCGGAATACCATGGAACAGTCCATCTGTGCAGTTCCTGCTCCATTTGTTTGTTATGCTGAAGCATCTCTGACACTTTCCTATTCCTGTGTTAGTGACTTGAGAAGCTGAATGTCCTCTTCCTGTTCCTTTGTAAGCGACTCCAGGTGTGAAATGGTCACTTTCTGATCCCGTGTAACTGATGTGTGGGAGTGAGCAGACTCCTTGTCTTCCTGTGTAATGGCAGAAGGGATTCTTGTCCAGTAGTCTTGATGGGCCGAATGACTTTCCCATATTCCTGTGAAGCCAGATTGAGGAACTGAGTGACCTCCTCCGTTTACTGGGGAAATGTGCTGTGCTGTTTCATGAATGTTATCGACAGTTTAAGAGCTTGAACGCTGTCTCAGTCTTGTTCCACATGGACATACACTGCATTAGGAGGTCAAAGATGAAGAAGTGTTCTGAATATTGAGCATCATACAGTAAATATCCCCATTTCTGATCGATGTGGACTCAAAGAGATGAATGGCCTGCTTCCTCCAGCAGGGATTCCCTGCTGACAAACTGGT